>NC_090446.1:420694004-420809004 GCF_031143425.1 Pleurodeles waltl | reverse complement strand
ACAGCCTTCGCTCCCTGTGCCTGTGCCTTTTAAACCCACTTCTGATCTTCCTAGTGATGATGTCTTAGCTCTGGTATCTAGTCTAAAGCGTGAAGTCGGGGAATTGAAAAGTCTCTTATTTGAGGTCCTTAAATTACTCAAAAAACCTGACATAACTCCTCAGTTTATCCCAAACTCAGCCACTGTACAAGCTTCTCGGCCACTGGCTCCTGTTGCTCTGCCAGTTGACTCCCCATTGCCACGGGAAACGGTCAAGGGTTTTAGTTATAGTCGTCATCATGGACATCATGCGATTTCTGCTCAAGCGAATGTGCCATTCTTTCCTTTTAATCCGGGCAAATTTGTGGCCCATTCTACTCATGCGCCCAACCGAAACTGCATCGACATGTGTAACGTCCCTCGACTTCCACCTCACACGAGGGAAGACACTTCCTCTCTTATTAACAAGGTGTTGTATTGGATTCGCCACACTAGGGGCTGTGGCTCTATCATCCACGCGGACATTGCCTTTGCGTCTCGTGTGCGAGGCCCTGGTGGGCGTGACACTATCAAACTTCATCTTGTCAGCACCGCTTTAGTTAAAGGGATCTTGCAGATGGAAGCTCGTAATTTATCAAGATCTGTCTCTGATATTTTTTTTAGAGAAAGTTTGCCTGCTATGGGTCACAAGATCTCGTCCTTGCGTCCACCCGTAGCCATCCCAATTCCCCGAATTGTCTCTGTTTCAACTGTCTCCCCTGGCTTGTTGCCTTTTCCAGGCGACGGGGCTGCTATGGTCTGCAACAATAAAGGTACCTTCATACAAGACCCCATCACCACAGTGGCCATCACCACAGTGGATACATCGGATGTGGATTGACTATGTCACTCTAATTCTTGTAAACAGAATGTTCCACATGTCTGGGCAACGACACTTACAAGATCTCCACTCGGTCTGGGTGTCCATACTATAAGGGCTTTACCCTGCACCATTAATGGGAATTCCAATTCTGCTCTTGATGCCGACTCCTGTATGTCAGCTTGTGGTATTACAAAAAGGAAAATATTGTCTTGGAATGTGGCTGGCATCAAGAGCAAATTATCTGATCCGGACTGGGGGGCTTATGTCGAATCTTTTTCCATATGTATGTTTCAGGAAACTTGGGCTATGGATTGTGCGTATAGGCAAGGCTATTGCTGTTTCACTAAAAAGGCGACTCCGTCCACCAGGGGAGGGGCGATTGGGGGTCTATGTACGTGGGTCAAGTTGACTGAAGTGGGCAGGGTAAAGGAAATCACTATTGACTCCTGTGACATCCTTGCAATAGCAATATGGCCTATCACAGGCACTCCGGTGTTATGTATTAACATTTATAATAGGCCAGGTCCATCCAACCGCCAGTCTGGAACTATTCATCTGTTGCACAAATTCTTAACCAAACTTTATTCTAAATATTGTGTTATTATTGCAGGTGACCTCAATGCCCAAATTGAATTCGATTTAGCTTTTGTTGAGTCTATCCAGGCCGAAGATGAAGTATGGAATCTCCCCCCGCTTTCAATCCAACCAGTGTCATATACTCCTCCCCTTAGGGTCATGCAGATAATAGACCTTGTAGTAACTCATGGCTTGCGTTTTGGAAATGGCCGTTTTTTAAATGACAACTCTAGACCCACCTTCTACAGAGGCCACTACAGCAGCATTCTGGATTACGTTATTTTTGATTTATAATCAATGTTGAGGTTGGTTCTTGGTACACTAGCGACCATGCCCCCTTACAAATTGAATATAATGCAACCCTTTTCTCAGGGCTCACTCCACCTTATGTTCTGGATGCTCCCAATGATTGGCTGGAATTATCCAGCAAAAGGCGTGTGGTGAAATGGTCTTCGTTTTTTAATTCTAACCTGCTTAATGATAAGCTTTATGACCTAGTCTCTTGCCACCAGCTTTTTGATGACTGTATTGTTTTATCTCCCTCAGAAGTTATGTCCTCTCATGCGACTCTTTTTATGGATCTCAAGGAGCTTTTTACTAAACCCCGCTCAACCCAAAACAACTCCTCCTTGCCCATTTGTAAGTGGTTTGATAAGGAGTGTCTGGAGGCTAAGAGCCTTTTATCCAAAGCTCTAAAGCTAAAGTGCCGGGATGCTATCATATACGCAAGAAGGAACTATGCTTCCATTTTTAAGTCATCTAAACTTAAATACGAAGATAAATTGTGGGAGCGTCTGCTGGAGGCAGCTAGTGCCTGTGACCTTAAACTTTTTTGGACCCTGGTCTCACGTAGAGACCCCGCCCTTCCATCTATTCCTGAATGTCATATTGATGCAGAATCCTGGCTCTCCCATTTTCGGGAACTATATGGGTCTTGCCCCAATCCGAACAACTCTCCTATTGATTCTTCACTGTGCTTTTCCCCTATGCCACCCTTTACCCTAAAAGAAACTGAGCTGGCAATCCGTGCTCAACGAACAGGGAAGGCTCCTGGCTCAGACAGTGTCCCTTCGGATCTGTATGAAACAGATTTATCTATTTGGACCCGGTACATTATTAGGCTATCGAATACTGTTTTGATAACTCGTTCTTACCCAGATATGTGGAAGGTGGCTATTATCGTCCCTATACATAAAAAAGGAGATAAAAGCTTCCCTGGGAACTACAGACCGATTAGTCTATTAGATAACCTGCAGAAAATATTCTCTTTCCAGTTGTTGTCCAGATTAAAACACTGGATAACAAAAAATCAGGTTTTAAGCCATCTCCAGGCTGGTTTCCGGGACAAGGTCAGTACCATCGACCAGGTCTTCCGATTTACTACCATCAAGTGGAAGACCATAGATGCAGACAAAGGCCATTTGTTTGTGGCCTTTGTCGATTTAAAATCTGCATTTGACCTTGTCCCGCGTGCCAAGCTCTGGGAGGTCTTGAGCAACATTGGAGTTCCGGGTTCTTTGATTAATGTTATCCAAGATCTTTACTCTGACAATTATGCCAGAGTACGCTGGGGTCTGGCTGGTGAGTTGACCCCAGCTTTTTCTACAATGCGAGGTGTGAGGCAGGGGTGCGTTCTCGCACCCACCCCCCTATTCCTATTGTTTATTAACGCTTGCATCCCATACCTCTTAGATTGCCATGGTGATGCCCCGAATTTGGATGGCCAGAAGCTCCCTGTCTACTGTTCGCAGACGACACCCTGTTACTCTTGCGAACTGCCATGGGCCTTTCCAGATTGCTATCACGATTTTTGGAGTTATGTAAAGACCATGGGTTGGAAATCAACTCAGCAAAAACAAAGTATATGGTCTTTGGGGACAGTAGGTGTAAAATGAAGAGACCAGTATACCTAGATGGTGCTCCCTTGGAAAGAGTGGACACCTTTGACTACTTAGGTATCAAACTGGAAGACTCACACCTTTGGCATGCACACCGCCAGAAATCTCTATTGTGCTTGAAGCAAAGGGTGGGTGGCATTGTAAGATTCGCTTCTAGATCTCCCAAGTTTGCAATGTCTCCCGCCCTTGAAATATATAAATCCCAAGCCCGTGGGGGGGCCTTATATGGTGCTGAACTTTGGGGCCATTGTAACCTGGTGGATTTGGAAAGGGCGGAAAATCAATTTCTGAAATTATTGTTAAAAGTTCCTTCTAGCACTCCATCTCTGCCCATCCGTATGGATCTAAATCTTTTTTCTATTTCGCAGATTGCTGCTTTAAGGCCCTTACTGTATTGGATCCGGCTCTGGATAACAGATGCCTTGTCTCCATTTCGTTGTGGGCTTCTCAAACTGGTGGGCAGTAACACTATCAGTAAAACGAAATGGTGTACTTATGTCAAAGATTACTTATTCCATCTAGGTTTTGGATCCTATTGGTCAGATCCTCCTTCTATTCCTAAAAATGCTGTGCAGCTACTGAAGGATGCTTTTTGGCTCAACGTTCAGACTGTGCAATTTACTAAGATTGTTCCGTTGTCAATGTGTGATAATTATTTATCACTCAAATGCCACTATGAATTTGAGCCTTATATGGATATAGCATTATCTCCATTTGCGCAAGCTCTTTTTGTTAGATTCAGAATAGGGTCCCTCCCCTTGTGTTCCCTAACGTACAATTGGCATTGTTCCACTAATAGTTCCAAGCTCTGCCCGATGGGCTGCCAACGCTAAGTCTATTTCCCATGTTCTCTTTTATTGTCATGCATATCGCAAACAAAGAGCTTGCTGGATTATCCTGCTCTGCAAATCTATAGGCGCCAGGTCTCACTTGTATGCTGAGAGAATTTTTAAATCTGATCCATCTCCCGAGGTAGTTTTACCAGTGGCAAAATTCCTCGAATCAATCTGGCGCCTTAGACTAGCAACTCTAAAGAATATGACTGGATAGCTAACTTTGAGATCTATGTATGCATCTTAATTGACCTTCTGATGTCTGATTTTAGTATTTAATTTTTAATATTAAGATACTGTTTTATTGCATTATTGAATTCCCATGGGCATAGGGAATAGGGTCCTTGTTGTGCGGTACACTTTAAATTTAGGAGATATATATTGTGATCATTTTGTTCGAATTTTAACTTTCTATTATCTCTTTTACATTTTTACTGTGTTTATATTTTTAAGTCTTTTATCAATTTTCTGAATTAACAATTTATGATGCTTGTATTGTACTTTTATGGTATGTTTTTACTTACCGAAATAAAGTTAAATGATGATGATGATGATGATGATGATGAAATAAAATGTGTTATCATTTTTGTATGTGTTTAACCCCTTCGCTGCCAGGCCTTCCCCCCTCCTGTGCCAGGTCTTTTTTTGCCTATTTGGGGCAGTTCGCGCTTAGGCCCTCATAACTTTTTGTCCACATAAGCTAACCAAGCCAAATTTGCGTCCTTTTTTTTCCAACATCCTAGGGATTCTAGAGGCACCCAGACTTTGTGGGTTCCCCTGAAGGAGGCCAAGAAATTAGCCAAAATACAGTGAAAATGTCGTTTTTTTCAAAAAATTGGAAAAAGTGGCTGCAGAAGAAGGCTTGTGGTTTTTCACAGGCCCCCAGGGGCGGCAGAAATGGCCTAAAATAAATTTCCCCCCCCAGGGAGCGACCCTTGCCTAAGGGGTCACTCCCCTTGCGTGAAATTCACGCAAAGAAAAAACTCCCTGGTGTCTAGTGGTTTCTGCCCCCCTTGGGGGCAGATTGGCCTCATCAAAATAGGCCAATCTGCCCCCAAGGGAGGCAGAAATGGCCTAATTATAATTTGCCCCCTAGGGGAGCAACCCTTGCCTAAGGGGTCGCTCCCCACCTAAAAAAAAAAAAAAAAAAAACATTGCAAAAAAATAAAATGATCCCTGGTGCCTAGAGGTTTCTGCCCCCGGGGCAGGAGGGGGGGGGGGGGCAGAAAAGGCCTTCCTGCAAAATGCCCCCCCCACCCCCCCTCCCCCGGGAGCGACCCTTGCCCAAGGGGTCGCTCCCTTATGTCACTTTGTAAAATAAAAATAAATATCCCTGGTGTCTAGTGGGGTTTCAAAAGCCGGATTGCAAGCAATCCGGCTTTTGAAACCCTGGGAGAGACTTCAAAGGGAAGGAAATATATTTCCTTCCCTTTGAAGCCCCTCCGGGCCTCCCCCAGTGATTGAAAGAGAAATGCTTAGGCCCCTGTGACAAATCAGCGCACGCTCGCGCGCTGACGTCACAGGGGGGGTAGGGGGGCCGGGGGTGGAAGGGGAAGTTCTTCCCCTTCCATCCCCACCTTGGGGGGGAGGGGGGTGCATGGGGGGGCGTGCTAGCGCTCCCCAAGTTCCCCTGTGCCTTGGACGAGGTAACCTCGTCCAAGGCACAGGGGAACTGTAGCCTTGGACGAGGTCACCTCGTCCAAGGCACAGAACCGGTTAATGAATGGTTGTTTTTGTGTATTGTTTTGCAGTTTATATCCTTGACAGTGTTTAGGCCGGGGTCCCTGGCTTTTAGTAATGACTCAGTGGGGTGCGTCCCGTCCCGGTATTACAATAATTATTTAATGGGGGTCCCTGGGTTACAGTAATGATAAAGTGGTAGTCCACAGAAGTCAAAAGGCTGGGAACCACTGGTCTAAAACATATACATCTCCCTCACTCTTCCCACATCAGCATCCCAACCATGCTAAAGGTCATTTCCATAATAAGAGACCAAAAACAAATGAGAAAAGAAAGCATAGAAAATATGACAAAGAACAAAATGCATTCAATTCAACAAGCATCACTACCATGAAGGGCTGCTAGAGGCCGAAAATCCCTCCCGGTGGGTGGGGGTGGCAAGGAATGGAGTGTTGTCTGTTCCAGTCAGCGTCACCTCTTGTGGGCATGCCCACTCTGCCCACTCTGATTGGTTCTGGTGCCCTGACACTACTTAGAGCAGCCAGCGTCTGGAGATATCAACAAATTTAGGGCACCGTGGCCAGCACGAGGCTTAATGATAGTGTGGCCTAAGGCCAGGTCAGTTCAAAGCCGGAGCATCTCCATTGTAGTATGCGGCACAGCCACCTGGCATGGGTGTCCCTGTAGGCTCTACCCCGGAAAATTTTCCACAGGCCACAGTCCACATACAGTTGCTATCCTGCACTGCACTCTTGTTCAGCTGTCTGAAGTGCCGGAGTAAGTCTTCACCAGGCTACATTGCTCCTTTATTATTGACCTCACAAAGCCCATTGGTGCTTTTGGTGAGATGAAGATTTTCGGCGTGCTGCTGTGATAGACTTGAAGGCGGGTGGGATCCACGTATGCTTTGTTTTTTGCGTGCAGTCTTTTTTGACTTAAAGAAACTCTCATCGAGCTGCCTATACAGCCATAGAAAAATCTGTGAAGAAGGCAGTATCATTGCCTTAATATTGTATGGTTTGTTTTTCTCTAGAGAGGCACAGTACTGTGGCGGTCTATGTAGTTTGGTAATGATTGGGCGCGGAAGGGTTCTGGGGTGGGGGCGAAGCGCCAGCGATTGTGTCCTTGGTGTTCATTGTGGAGAAGGCACACCTCTCTGGCCCAAAGAGTTCCTGCAGCATTGCTTCCACGTGGTCTTCCAATCTGCCAGTGTTAGTTGACTCTGGTATGCCAACAAATGCGCAAGTTATTACAGTGAGAGCGTGCCTCCAGGACTTTATTTTTGGCCTGAATCACCTCTAGCACGTTTTTCCATATTTAGGCTTTTGGTTGTGATGGCCTGCACGTCGTCCTCAGCGGCAGATACTCATTGCTCTGCAGTTGTGATCCTTGCTATTGTTTATCTAGCTTTGCTGCCATATTGTCCATCCTGACGGTCAAGATATCTTTTTTTGCCATTGATGGATTGCAGACTTTGCTGCATCGCTAGGAGTGTGTGATCTCTAAGGATGAAGGTAGTTGAGTGGGTATTTCTAATGGATACAACTACCTGTGGATTCCTCACCTTATGAATTCTCCCAATGCACCAGCATTCAACGGAACATTTTCTTCCCAGCTCTCCACGTCGTTGAGGGCGTCACCTTGGCAAAAAGAGGTCGATCTTGGTCTCAGGCTCCATCCAGACGGCGTCGTATGACGTGGGAGGTTAGTCCCACTGTTACTGCCCAGCCTCAGAGTCCTCAGGCTTCGTCAGCGCCATCGCTCATTGAGGTGGTTGAGTCTCAAGTGGGTCCTCAGCTTTCACCTGGGGCTCAAGAGTCGGTGCCACAAGATCTGGATCCGGCCTAGGCATCTCATGAAGATCCAAGGTTTCCTGCCTTCCCGACTCTGGGAGTAGATCAGACAGCATTTCTGAGTGCCATGTTCACTATCTTCAATAAGGCTATGGCCCTTGCTGGTGCACCGGCTGGTCCCATGGGTCCTTTGGCATTCTCCTTGGGCTCTCTGGCTCCATACAAGTCTGCGCCTTTCGTGTCTTTTGATCAGGCTGAGGATGCTGGTTTGGCACCGATGACATTGCCTCATAGGCCTCCAGCGCCAATGACGTCACCGCTTGGACAGACGATGCTGATGATAGCGCCTCATATGCCAATGGCGCCGATGGAGTCTGCTCCGGCGCCGGATGGATCCCGGTCAGAACGGAGTGCATCTACTTCTTCTCCCGGTCTGCGCCCATCGCTTTTGAAACAGAAGTCGGCAAACGCCATGTCGACGCCTAGATTGGAGGCTCGTCACAGAGGAGAGTGTTGAGGCTCTTGGAAGAGCAAGAATACCAGACAAAATTGATGGAGGCCTTCCATTGCCAGCTGCTGAAGTTAAAACTATCATTTTAAGTGAAGTCTTAGATCCTTCTCCTTCAGCGGAGCCCTTACTCCCATTCTATTATGCTCTTACAGAGCTTATCTTAGAGATCTAGAGAAAGCCTGCTACATCACCAGCTGTGTCCAGAACTGTTGCAAGAAGGTACAGGATTGCTCCGGGTGATCCAGGATTTTTGTCACCACATCCAACTCTGGAGATCTTGGTAGTCCAGGCTTCTTGTTTGGCTTGCTCCAGGCTCCTTTCCTGTTACTCCTTCAGACAGGGAGTCCAAGAGGATGGAGCAGATGGCTAAGAAGACTTTTTCATCCTGCAGTATGGCTCTGAAGTATGTTAATGCTACCTGTGTGTTAGTAGATATGTGCATGCCGTGATGGACATGGCTAGAGCTGTAGTGCCTAACTTTCCGCAGGATATGCAGGGACAGTTCCATGAACTCCTGTCGGACGCCCAAGCTGCAGCCAAGCAAATTATCCAGTCTGGTCTGGATACCACAGACTCCATGGCCAAGGCCATGGGTACTTCAGTTGTCACTAGGAGACATGTGTGGCTGAGGTCTTCTAGGTTTTCAACGGATGTCCAGGCAACTTTATTAGACCTTCCTTTCGATGGAGGAAAATTGTTTGGGGCCAAAGAGGACTCTGCCTTAGAGCTTTTTAAAGATAATAGGGCCACAGCGAAGTCTTTGGGACTGCAGGCTTCCACATCTACTCCTTTCAGGTCCTTTCAGAGGTTTAGGGGGTTTGGCTGTAGAGCCGCTTATCGTGGGAGGCCTCAATCCACGACTCAACAGTCTGCCATCCTTTCCTATAGGTCCTTTAGAGGACGGGGGAGGGTTAGAATGCGAGGGGCCACCCAGCAGCTCCCTGCCTCATCTTCTTCCTCTGGGGGAGTACAACAAGGAAAGCAGCCCTAGTTTTCCATCCATTTTAAGTCATGCTTCTCCCATAGGGGCAAGGTTATTTCATTTTCTCCGCAAGTGGGAATAACTCACATCGGACTCCTGGGTACTGTATATTGTGGGGAAAGGGTATGCCCTTCCCTTTCGGGAGTTTCCCCATCCCATCCCTCTCTGTCCTTGATTTTGTTCAGAGGATCATCTCCCATTACTTCAGCAGGAGTTTCAGGTCCTTTTATCAAAAGGCACAGTGGAGTTAGTTCCAGAGCAGGAAAGGGGTCCAGGATGCTATTTGAGATATTTCCCGATGCTCAAGAATGATGGCTGATAGAGACCTATCCTGGATCTGAGGATTTTGAATTGGTTCCTCAAGCAGGAGAAATTCAAGATGCTGACCCTGGCGCAGGTGCTTCTGGCGTTGAACAAAGAGGATTGGATGGTGTCGGTAGACTTGCAGGATGCTTCTTTCATATCCTCATTCTCAAGTCACACAGGAATTATCTCCGATTTGTGGTGGGGTCGCAACACTACCAGTTTACGGTCCTTCCTTTTGGTCTTACTTCCACACCTCGAGTCTTCACGAAGGTGATGGCAGTGGTAGCAGCAAATCTCAGAATATCTGTATTCTCTTACCTAGACGACTGGCTGATAAAAGCCAAGTCTACTGAGCTTGTGCTGCATCACCTCCAAATGACAACGCAGTTGTTGTTCGGCTTGGGTTTTGTGGTAAACGTGCACCTGGAGCCCTCTCAAAGCCTCCTGTTCATAGGGGCAGTACTGGATACAACATTGAATCGGGCCTATCCTCCGCCTCAGCGGATCCAGGACATTCAGGCGTTGATTAAAATGTTTGAAAAAGGAGCGGTTGTTCCAGTCCTCAAGGTCCTACGTCTATTCGGTCTGTTTGCTTCTTGCATTCTGTTGGTCACTCATGCACTTTGGCACATGAGGGCTCTCCAATGGTGCCTCCGTAAGCAGTGGTTTCAACACAAAGGGGATCTCGAAGAGTCGATATCGATCTCCAGAGATAATGCAGTGGGTCTACGATGGTGGGCTGTAGACGGCAATCTATCCCAAGGAAGGCCGTTTGCTCTACCACCTCCTGTGGCCACGGTCATAACGGATGTGTCCACTCTAGGGTTGGGTACTCATCTGGGGGACCTGGAGATCAAAGGTCTTTGGTCTCCAGTGGAACAGACTTTTCACATCAGTCTGTTAGAATTCTGAGGAAGATTCACAAAGATCAGGCTCAAGTCATTTTAATAGCTCTGGATTGGCAGAGAAGGGTGTGGTACACGGACCTTCTCCAACTCTCTCTGTGCCCTCTGCTCCATCTCCCTCTCAGGGCAGATGATCTCTCGCAGTCGCAGGGGCCGGTTCTACACCCACACCTACAGAGCCTGCCCCTTCATGCTTGGAGATTGAACGGGTCAATTTGAGTTCTTTACGTCTCCCACCAGAGGTAGTGGATGTTATTTTATTGGCCAGGTGACACTCCACTAAGACTGTTTATGCTGGCAGGTGGGCAACATTTGTGGCTTGCTGTGGAGAGGAACAAATTGATCCCTTGAGAGTCCATCTGTGTGGTGTTCTGTTGTTTGCTTTAACTTTAGCACAGATGGGTTGTGCAGATGTGACTGTTAAAAAGTTATTTGTCGGCACTGTCAGCCTTTATTTGCCTTCCGGATCAACCCTTCTTGTTTAAACCGCGTATTGTTGTTAAGTTCCTAAAAGGTTTGACCAATACATTTCCTCCCATTCCATTCCTTATGCCTCAGTGGGATTTAAATCAGGTTTTGACTTTTTTAATGGGTTTGCCGTTTGAACCCATGAATTCTTGTCTGTTAAGATTTTTAGTTCTTAAGACAATTTTCCTGATAGCTATTACGTATGCTAGGTGTTGTGGGTGAGCTTCAGGCCCTAAGTGTTAAACCTCCCTTTACTTCATTCTTTGCTGACAAAGTGGTGCTGAAAACCAGGGTGGCTTTTCACCCTAAAGTTGTCACTCCTTTCCATATGGGGCAGTCCATAAGCATGTTAAGCAGGGCTTAGAAAATGAAGGGGGGGAGGGGGGTGGTAGTCCCAAAATGTGTTTTCCCCATGTAATTTCCTATAGGGATTTTAAATGGAACTGCAGCCTGAACCACTGAATGGAATTATACCAAATTTGGCAGAAAAGTATCTTTTGGTCCAGAAAGCTTGCTTTTTGTGAAATGGTGCAAAAATGTTCAGTAGCTTTGGAGTCATTAAATGAAAAAGATATATAAATATAGGTATCTGGACTGAGCCTAAGCACACATCTCAAGTGGAGATCTGAATGGTTGTCAAGACTTCAGGCAGGAAGTGCTGCAGCCATAATTATTTATTATTTTTTTAAAATATATTTTTATTAACAATTCGCTGTCTTACATTGGCAAGTCCATTTATGGCAACATCTTGTTCTTATCATATACATCATTTAAGAGATACGTATTTATACTAAACGTTACAAGTACTTTGTTTCACAACTTATTGTTCATTTTGACTGCCACTTGGTATTCGTTTATCACTAGATCTGGTGTACTAATGTTCCTACTTTAAGGGGTCATGCACTCTGTGATTCTGTGTTACCATTTTGATTTGTATGGCCACATAACAGGCTTAACTCAACTTTAAACTATGTATAAACATGATGGCTTCGTGTGGGTGGGCCTTGGATCTGCTGGGGGAAGTCTCACCCGGGGCACTCCATTGTGTGGGGGATAGCTGGCCACCTTCCCTCACCCTCCTCCAACAATTATGTGACAATTCGTGACCGACCCGTCCCTGCCCCATGTAACTCGGTGAGGCCTATTGTTTCACTCTTCAGTCTCCAGCTCTTGTTTCGGGGACCTTCCCTAAGGGCCAATTCTATTGGCCGCATTGGCTATCTCATCCTTATACCCTCTCAGGGGTCTATTACTGCTGGTTCTACATTGGGAGCTATTGGTCCCTTCATTAGGTCATCCCAGCTCGTCACTGAGTCCTCCCACTCTGGGGCGATAGGAGTTAGGCGGATGCCTCTGGCTTCTTCAGCCTTCAGGACCTGTAGTTCAGTCTTGGTCTATCTCGTAACGTCGCTTTTCCATTCAGTAAGCGAGGGGTGGCTAGGGGCCTTCCAAACCCCTCGTGATCAGTCTTCTATAAAGGGCCAGGGCCAGGTCTAGGAAGCGACCCCTGACTTTCCCCCGCGGGGTTCCAGTCTTAAGACCCAGCAAGCATATAGCGGGGGTTAGTGGCAGTTCCGTCCCGAATAGTCTTGACATGACCGCCATCATCGCCCTCCAGCCAGCCTGGAGCACTGGGCATCTCCATACCATGTGGTCAAAGTCAGCATCCCCGTCCCTACATCTAGGGCATGTCCTGGGGGTTCCACCATATATGAGGAACAGTCGGTGAGGAGTGAGGTACGTCTTATGTAGGTAATTCTATTGGATGTATCGTAACCGGGTGTTACGTGAGAACGTCTGGGGATAAGCCAATGCCCTGCTCCACTCTGCCTCGGACAGGTCACGCCCAACCGTTCTCCCCCACCTTTCTCTCAGGGAATGCAGAGGGTCCAATGCAGCCTCAATCTGAGCCCGGTATATTTTAGCAAACAAATGAGGTTCCTCTCCTGATGTCAACAGGAGATGTAACACCCTATGGACAGTGGGTTCCGCGTTGATCGTATCCCAGTGTTCCTTCAAGGTATGCACTAACTTCCTAAAAAGCAAGAACTGTCCTTGAGGAACTCCCCCTCCTGTTAGGTCAGTGAAGCTTTTCAGCACCCCTTCATTGAAGAGCTCCCCAACTGTCACTACTCCTGCTCTTGTCCATGGTCCTAGTCCCAAGCCCCTCAGTCCCTTCCCTCCCGGGTCCTGGCGAGGACCGATAACGGCAACGCTGGGGAATAAGAGGGGCCCTCTCCGACCCTTCTCGCACATCTCTTCCAGCATGTCATCGCAACACTAGTCATTGGGTTGTCCCCTAGGGGGATAAAGTTCCTATCTGTCATACGTGCTACTATCCGAGCTGTGTCCATCACACCGTGGGTGGTTAACAAATCCAGCTGTCCCCTACCCACTAGCCAACCGGACACCCATTGTAATTGGGATGGCAGGTAATATGCCTTGAAGTCAGGGACACCCAGTCCACCCATATGTGTCGGCCTGCATATGGTCATCAGCGCTGTGCGTCTACGACCGTCATCCCATATTAGTTCCCGGAGCAAAGCGTTCAACTCACGAAACCATGCCGGAGGGATCAGTAACGGTAAATTAGCGAAGTAGTAGAGGAGGCGAGGAAGCATAATCATTTTAGACAACGCTACTCTGGCCATTATTGTTAACTTCAGTGATCGCCAGAACCCAACTGAGGACAGCAGGGAGTGGAGTGTCCTACTGAGATTACCATCCGGAAGGTCACCCAGTTCATGGAATATTTGAATGCCCAAATATTTGAAGGTCTGTGGGGCCCAGTTCACGTCCCCTGGGCATGTTCTGGGGCGTACGCAGTCTGCAAGCATGGGAAACACAAATGTTTTGCCTCAGTTAAGGCGAAACCCTGACAACACCCCAGAGTCCTCCAGAATCCTCAAAGCCCATGGGAGTCCACTGATCCCATCCCTCAGGTAAATAAGTATATCGTCAGCGTATAGAGAGATACTATGTTCAGTTGGTCCCCATTCAATTCCTTTACCCACTCCTTCCCGCCGCGGCTGGGCCGCCAGGGGCACAATTGCCAGGGTGAATAACAGTGGGGGTAGGGGGCATCCCTGTCTAGTTCCTCGATATACCGGGTATGTGCTAGATATTGTTCTGCCCGTCTTCACTCTTGCTAGTGGGGACGAAGATAACAGGTTCACCCATTTTACCCAACCCTCCTCTAGTCCCATTTTTAACATCACAGCCCTGAGGTAGTCCCATCTAATCGAGTCGAAGGCCTTCTCTAAGTCCACCGCAAGCAAAACCCCCGCTGGGGGTTTCTCCTCGTTAGGCATATGCAAAATAGCGAAGATTCGCCTCAGGTTCAGGGAGGTGCTGCGACCAGGGACGAAGCCGTTCTGGTCCGCATGCACGAGTGTGGTCATGAGGGGGAGCAATCTGCTGGCCATAATCTTACTAAGGATCTTAAAGTCGCTGTTCAGCATCGATAAAGGACGAAAGTCAGTCACCGATGCTTCCCTGCTGTTTGTCTTGGGGAGCGGCACCACCAAGGCCGCCTGTAGCGTGCACGGCAGCTCCCCACGGCGCAATGCTTCTGTGTTCATCTCCACTAGCTGGGGAACCAATAGTGATTTATATTTTTTGTAAAAGTCCATGGGGAGGCCGTCTGTACCAGGAGTCTTCCCGGGGGCTAATTGCGATATGGCCTCACTTATCTCCTCGGCTGTCACTGCTCCCCCCCAGGCTATCCCTCTCTTCTGGACTCTGGATCGGCAGTGGGATTTGCTGTAGGAAGTATTCAAAGGCCTCTGTCCCCAGTTAGCTAGGTCTCCCATACAGGTGTGTATAATATTCCCTGAATGCGTCATTTATTGGGCCTGGACTGAGTCTACGGAGTCCCTCCTTATCCTGTACACTCGTGATGGGCCCGCTATCCCCACCTGGGCGCACCAGCCACGCCAGCAGTCTCCCTGATCTACCCTCCTCTGATTGTAATGATGCCAAATATTTTTGCATGCTATGACACCTAAGCTGCTCCTCAATCCGGGAATGCTCTCTACGGACACGGTTTTATTCTTCGTTCTCCAGAGCTTCAGGTCCCTGTCTCAATTCCCCTTCATGTATTTCCTTCTCTAGGGCAGGCAATTCCCTTTCAAGCGTGCGCTTCACCCCCACCGACTGCCCCAGGCAGAAGCCCCTCGTCACCACCTTAAGTGTTTCCCATTCCGTGGCCCTAGAAGGGGTAGATCCACTATTGGTCTTAATATATTCTGCCAGGTGGCATCGCAGGGCGTCTCTGTACGCCTGATCTTCAAGTGCTGCAGGGGTCAGTCTCCACAATGGTATGGGGGGGGGCTATCCTCCGAAACCCTTAGTGTCAGCAACAAGGGATTATGGTCCGACAGAGTGCGGCCAAGATACTCAGAGTGGGTCATATTATGTGCAAGGCCTGCCGTGCAAACCACTCTATCAATTCTGGTGTGCACCCGGTGGAGGCCCGAGTAATACGAGTAGTGTCTAACATTTGGGTGTTGCTCTCGCCAGACATCCACCAGCCCCCAGGAGCCCAGCCATTCGCTTAGTTTTTTGCCTATTTTAGTTGACACTGCCCCTTGTAGTGGTGGGGTTGACCTGTCCTTGTTTATGTCTAATATTGCATTGAAGTCCCCCCCAATTAATAATTCTCCTGTGCATTGGCGGGTAAGGTGGCTTGATAACCCTGTCATGAAGGGGACCTGGTCCTGGTTAGGGGCATAAATGCAGCTCATGACTATCGGGGTACCATCTAGCTTCCCCTCCAGTATCACAAATCTGCCCTCCCGGTCTATGTTGGAAGAGTCTATTGTTAGAGGGACCCGGGCTCTGACCCATATCATTAAACCTCTTGCATAAGCTGAGTACTCCGTGGCGAACACCTGCCCCCTCCACCTGCGTCTCAGTTTCTCCACCTCCCCTGTTGCTAAGTGGGTCTCCTGCAGCATTGCCACCTGTACTCCCCTTCTCTTTAAGTAGGAAAGAATTCTATGTCTTTTAGCCGGTGCGCCCATCCCCCTGACATTCCATGTTAAGAAATTGTAGTCTGCCATCTTAATATATCAATCTGATAATAGTATCCTTGGTCCTCCCAGGCCTCCGACTTGCCACTTCGCAAGTTCAGACCTTTGCTATAGACAGACTTCACCACCCACTTTGCCAATTTAACTTGTAACTGTATACTCCAACTCCCACTCCCCAGGGCGCCTCCCAAACTGTAGGTTGCCCAGAAAACTGTGCAACAGTGCAACTTGTTCAAACATATAACTGCAGTTCTCGCCAGCCTGGCTGGACAGGTGAGGTTCTGGTCAGGGGGGTGGCCAGGTCCAGATGGGCCTCTCGTTCACACGTTGTACCATGTCTCCGGGCACTCCTGTGGTTGGATTATCCGAGTTCGTCAGCCGTTTGTGGGGTCACCTTTGGGGCACGCGCCGAGCATCCAGAGTCCCCAGCCGAGGACACCATTGTATCGTCCGATTCCTCCTCAGAGCCCTCCGGGGGGGACAACTCTCCACCCACACGGGCCGCCGCCTCCAGGGCCGCCCTCCTGCCCTTTTCTTTCTATGTTTGCGTTGGTGCCAATCGTGAACAATCTCTGGGCCTCCGCCCCCTCGGGCACGGCGAGCTCGGCTCCCAGCCAGACCCTCTCTTGCAGGCCGCCCTGTTTGGGACCCATGATTCTCGAGCCACTTCCATGCCTCTTCTGGGGACTGGAGGAAAGTGGTCTTCCCTTCCATCATCACTCTTAACCTGGCTGGGTACAGCAGCGAATATTGGATCCCTTCTTCTCTTAGGGCCCTTTTAACTGCTAGGAATGAAGCTCGCTTGTTCTGAACATCCAGTGTGAAGTCCGGGAATAGCGTCACTTCTCCGTTTGCTACTTTAAACGGGCCCATCTCTCTGGCCTTCTGTATGAGGATGTCTCTGTCTCTGTAGTGCAGTAATCTGGCAATCACTACACGGGGAGGTCTACCAGGGGCAAGAGGTCTCAACGGCACCCGGTGCGCACGCTTCCGCATGTAGAAGGGGGTCAGGCACCTGGGTGCAACTGCGGTGCTTAACCATTTCTCTAGAAATTCCACCATGTTTGCTCCCTTGGTCCCCTCGGGGAGGCCCAACACGCACACATTGTTCCTCCTGTTTCTCCCCTCCGCGTCCTCGGCTCTCTGTTCAAGACGTGCCACTGTGGCAGCAAGGGAAGTGACTTCGGCCGCCAGGTCTTTCGGCTTCGACACGATGTCCGCCAACGTGGATTCCGTTTCTTTGACTCTGTCCACCAGTTTATGGTGGTCTGCTCTCAGTAGACCCACCTCAACCGCAACTTGGTTGATGTAGCGCTGTAGTGTTGTCTTTGTGTCTTCTATCGCCCCTAGTATTTTGTCTAGGGTATCCTGTACTTTAACTTGTGAATGGCCCTGCGTTTCCACTTATTTGTGCCCCGATGGCGTCGCGGGGTCCATGGTTTTGCTCTTGTCGGCCCTTGGGGGACATTGGTGAAAAAAGGGGGGTCGCACCCCCACGGCCCAGACGGAGGCCCAAGCGTTATTGTATGCTCTCCTCCTTCTGTAGCCCCGCATCTTGGTCACTACAGGCCAGTCCACGGCTCCTGGGCGGGCAACAGGCAGACCCCCCCCCCCCCTCCCCAGACACCACGCCGATAATCTCTAGCTTCCAGTTGCAGAGTCTGAGGGCTCCGTGTTGTCAGCCCACGGCTGACTGCCACCCTCTACAGTTCCGGTCGTCCCAACCGTTCCTCCGCCCCACCTGGTCCTGTTGCGATGTCTCGAGGGTGCCCCCCTAGCGACCCAGAGGTCCCCCGGAGGCCCGCCCAGGCCAGGCAATGTGTCGCAGTCCCCGGTTCGGTCACCCTCTCTCGCAGTGTCGCAACCACCTCCTCATTGTTCTCTCTGTGATGCCAGCATCACATCTAGGCGCACTCAGTCATCACACGGGCTCCATCCCCTCCAGGTGCCCCATCCACAGTGTTATTCACTCAGGAGTCGCTGGCGTTCACAGGCACCTGGGGCGGTCAATGGTCTACTAATGTCAGGCAGACTGCCACTTGTTTCCTCTGCAGGCCGCGCCTCCTCGGTCGCCAGCTCCGTCGATCACCCTTCTCCCTCATTGGCTTGGGACATCCAGGAGGTCGGCCCCTCCACAGCACCGGGGCCACGCCCCCAGCCAAGTCCCTAGCAAAGTCTGCCCGGTGCGGCCGTGGGCCCGCTCACGCCCCAGGCGGGGTCGCGCCCATGCAACTCATTTAGGCTTCCTGTAGCCCGGTAGTGGCACCCAGGGACCCCCAGCCGGCAGGGCCCACCGCCGCTCGTGCCATCCTCAGGGCTGGTTGCTTACTCCTGCAGCCGGCCCGGTTCCAGCTCCAGAGCCACGCCGCCAGTCCAGCGATCAGTGTCCCCACTGGGGACCCAGTGTCAAATCCGCGGGCCGGCCCCAGCACAACCCCGGGCCGCGCCTGCACCGCAAAAAGCAGTTAACCGCTGCTCCATGGGGCACAGCCCCTCCGGGGCTCCCCGGTCTCCGCAGGCTGTCCCTGCTCCTCCAGGGGCGGCCCAGCGCCACTCGCGCCTCCCCATGGGGATCCAAGCACGGGCCTCGGGCATCGCTCCAGTGGGGAGACCCGCTCGGGGCCTCCCGCAGGTCCCCAGCCGTCTGCTGCAGGCCTGCGTCTTCACTCGAAGCCCCGGCTCCGGCCGAGGGGATAGGCCGCCGGCCTCCTCCTCCGTCTACTCAGCCGGGCCTGCGCCGTAACACGCTCCAGGGCCAGCACGGGGGCCCGGCGGCATCCAGGACCGGCCCCCCAGTCCACTACCTCCGCGTAGACTCTGATCGGCCCGGAGCGAGGGGATTAAGCGTGCAAGATCTCTGGATCCTTGGCCAGGCAGGGCCACAGTGCTCATAGTATGTGCCCTTTATGTGTCCCCTGTGTGATGCCTAACTGTCTCACTGAGGCTCTGCTAACCAGAACCTCCGTGGTTATGCTCTCTCTGCTTTCACAATTGTCACTAACAGGCTAGTGACCAATTTCACCAATTCACATTGGCATACTGGTACACCCATATAATTCCCTTGGATATGGTACTTAGGTACCCAGGGTATTGGGGATCCAAGAGATCCCTATGGGCTGCAGCATTTCTTTTGCCGCCCATAGGGAGCTCTGACAATTCTTACACAGGCCTGCCAGTGCAGCCTGCGTGAAATAACGTCCATGTTATTTCACAGCCATTTTCACTGCACATAAGTAACTTATAAGTCACCCATATGTGTAACCTTCACCTGGTGAAGGTGGGGTGCAAAGTTACTTAGTGTGTGGGCATCCTGGCACTAGCCAGGGTGCCCCTACATCGTTCAGGGCACATTCCCCAGACTTTGTGAGTGCGGGGACACCATTACACGCGTGCACTATACATAGGTCACTACCTATGTATACCGTCACAATGGTAACTCAGACATGTTACATGGCCATGTTCGAAGATCATGGAATTGTCACCCCAATATCATTCTGGTATTGGGGGGACAATTCCATGATCCCCTGGGTCTCTAGCACAGAACCCGGGTACTGCCAAACTGCCTTTCTGGGGTCTCCACTGCAGCTGCTGCTGCTGCCAACCCCTTAGACAGGTTTCTGCCCTCCTGGGGTCCAGGCAGCCCTGGCCCAGGAAGGCAGAACAAAGGATTTCCTCTGAGAGAGGGTGTAACACCCTCTCCCTTTGGAAATAGGTGTGAAGGGCTGGGGAGGAGTAGCCTCCCCCAGTCTCTGGAAATGCTTTGATGGGCACAGATGGTGCCCATCTCTGCATAAGCCAGTCTACACCGCTTCAGGGATCCCCCAGCCCTGCTCTGGCGCGAATCTGGACAAAGGAAAGGGGAGTGACCACTCCCCTGACCAGTACCTCCCAGGGGAGGTGCCCAGAGCTCCTCCAGTATGTCCCAGACCTCTGCCATCTTGGAAACAGAGGTGTTGGGGGCACACTGGACTGCTCTGAGTGGCCAGTGCCAGCAGGTGACGGCAGAGGCTCCTTCTGATAGGCTCTTACCTCTCTTGGTAGCCAGTCCTCATTCCTTAGTAGCCAAATCTCCTTTTCTGGCTATTTACGGTCTCTGCTTTGGGGAATTCTTCAGATAACGAATGCAAGAGTTCACCAGAGTTCCTCTGCATCCCCCTCTTCACCTTCTACCAAAGGATCGACCACTGACTGCTCCAGGACGCCTGCAAAACCGCAACAAAGTAGCAAGATGACTACCAGCAACATTGTAGCGCCTAATCCTGCCGGCTTTCTCAACTGTTTCCTGGTGGTGCATGCTCTGGGGGTAGGCTGCCTTCACCCTGCACCAGAAGCTCTGAAGAAATCTCCCGTGGGTCGACGGAATCTTCCCCATCCTAACGCAGGCACCAAAAGACTCCAACACTGGTCCTCTGGTCCCCTCTCATCCTGACGAGCGTGGTCCCTGGAACACAGCAACTCTGTCCAAGTGACTCCCACAGTCCAGTGACTCTTCAGTCCAAGTTTGGTGGAGGTAAGTCCTTGCCTCCCCACGCTAGACTGCAAAGCTGTGTACTGCATGATTTGCAGCTGTTCCGGCTCCTGTGCACTCTTCCAGGATTTCCTTTGTGCACAGCCAAGCCTGGGTCCCCAGCACTCCGTCCTGCACTGCACAACCTTCTGAGTTGTCCTCCGACGTCGCGGGATCCCCTTTTGTAACTTCTCGTGGACTCTTGTTCACTCTTCTTCCAAGTGCCTGTTGGGGTACTTCTGCGGGTGCTGCCTGCTCCTGTGAGGGCTCTTTGAGTTGCTGAGCGCCCCCTCTTGTCTTCTCCTCCAAATAGCGACATCCTGCTCCTTCCGGGTCCTCAGCAGCCACCAAAAACCTCTACCGCGACCCTTGCAGCTAGCAAGCCTTGTTTGCGGTCTTTCTGCGTGGGAACACCTCTGCAAGCTTCATCGTGACGTGGGACATCTGTCTTCCAATGGAAAGTTCCTAGTCCTCTTCTTGCTTGCAGAACTCCAAGCTTCTTCTAACCGGTGGCAGCTTCCTTGCACCTTCCCCCTCTGTCTTCTCCTCCAAAAGGCGACATCCTGCTCCTTCCGGGTCCTCAGCAGCCACCAAAAACCTCTACCGCGACCCTTGCAGCTAGCAAGCCTTGTTTGCGGTCTTTCTGCGTGGGAACACCTCTGCAAGCTTCATCGCGACGTGAGACATCTGTCTTCCAATGGAAAGTTCCTAGTCCTCTTCTTGCTTGCAGAATTCCAAGCTTCTTCCAACCGGTGGCAGCTTCCTTGCACCTTCCCCCTCTGTCTTCTCCTCCAAAAGGCGACATCCTGCTCCTTCCGGGTCCTCAGCAGCCACCAAAAACCTCTACCGCGACCCTTGCAGCTAGAAAGCCTTGTTTGCGGTCTTTCTGCTTGGGAACACCTCTGCAAGCTTCATCGTGACGTGGGACATCTGTCTTCCAATGGAAAGTTCCTAGTCCTCTTCTTGCTTGCAGAACTCCAAGCTTCTTCCAACCGGTGGCAGCTTCCTTGCACCTTCCGCTGGGGTTTCCTGGGCTCCTGCCCCCCCCCCCCCCCCCCCACCCCCTGACACTGTCGCGACTATTGGACTTGGTCCCCTTGTCCGGAAATCTGTTGTCCGTGCACTGCTGGTGTGTGTTCTTCCTGCAGAATCCCCCCTATCACGACTTCTGTTCTCTCTGGGACTAGTAGGTGTACTTTACTCCTACTTTTCAGGGTCCTGGGGTGGGGTATTTTCCTAACCCTCACTGTTTTCTTACAGTCCCAACAACCCTCTACAAGCTCACATATGTCTGGGGTCCATTTGTGGTTCGCATTCCACTTTTGGAGTATATGGTTTGTGTTGCCCCTATACCTATGTGTTCCTATTGCAACCTATTGTAATTCTACACTGTTTGCATTACTTTTCTTGCTCTTACTTACCTAATTTGGGTTTGTGTACATATAACTTGTGTATAGTACTTACCTTCTTACTGAAGGTACTCACTGAGATACTTGTGGCATATTGTCATAAAAATAAAGTACCTTTATTTTTAGTAACTCTGTGTATTGTGTTCTCTTATGATATTGTGCATATGATATAAGTGGTATAGTAGGAACTTTGCATGTCTCCTAGTTCAGCCTAAGCTGCTTTGCCATAGCTACCTTCTATCAGCCTAAGCTGTTAGAAACACCTCTTCTACACTAATAAGGGATAACTGGACCTGGCACACGGTGTTAGTACCTCTGGTACCCACTTCAAGCCAGGCCAGCCTCCTACAACATACATACATAAATATATATATATATATATATATATATATCTATCATTGTTAAAGGACTCTGGGACATGGATCCCATAGAAATGCATTGGAGTGAATGACATGTTTTTAGGGTCAATAAAAGGAGAACGTAGAAAGGACAACAGGTTTTAGTTATGATCTAAATCATTTGTTGATAGTACCATACTAATTTTAGGAACTGTGGTGTGTTCTAGGGTGATTTTACCTTGTGAAAAAGCCTGGAGGAGCTCGTCAGTGGATTTGCTTGTGTTCTACTGCAGCCTCCCAGTGTGTTCTAAAGAAAAACTAGAGCGCTAACAGTCTTACTTATGACAAAGGTGTGGCACACCTGAAGGCATCTTGATTGAATGAAACTGGTAAAACTTAAAAATTTTTGAGAAAGGAACAAAATGAGAGGTTCATTTTGTCATAGAAATTATGGTTAGTGCTGTAGAAAGAAAAAAGAAAACATGTTTTAAGTGAGTTCTCAAATTTCTTCCCCTTCTATTGCATCAAAACGTTTTGACATGCAGACTGAAACATGCACTTTCAACACCAGCAGCAGACTGTCATTTAACACACTTGTGAACACCAGTTTTCCTGCAGTGTTCTAATGAGAAACTAGAGTGGTAACATTCTGAATTTATGCCAACGGCGAGGCATATCTGAACGCCATCTTGATGGAATCAAAGTGGAAAACTGGAAGCATTTTCTACTGAGGATACTCAAGTAAATAAGGAAATTAGGGAGCTTAATAACAAATAAGCCTCCCAAGATGAGCACCAGGGAAAAAAATCCCAAATGTAGCACAGATATCACCCAGTTGTAGTCCAATTATAGATCAATGATAGAAGTGTGGAAAACACTTAATTGTTTTAATGGCGAAGCCTTGACCCGAATGTATTGGAGCAGTGGTTCCCAACCTTTTGGTTTCTGTGGACCCCCACTTTAACATTAATGGAGCCCAGGGACCCCCACGGAATCATCATGGGAATCCGGGGACCCCCGCCTGAGTCAATACTGGAAGCTGGGGACCTAATTTGTCAATATTTGTTAATATTTTTTAATTTTCTAGGCTCTGGCGGACCCCCTGAGAAGGCTTTGCGGCCCCCTAGGGGCCCCCCGGACAACAGGCTGGGAACCACTGTATTGGAGTGCTTTACATGAGCATCAGTTACATTACACAAGGACACATTCATTTTGGTTTTAAGCATGGGGAGGTTAAGTGATTTTCACTGAAACACAGGATGTCGAGCTGACACCGAAACTCAGTCCTGGTTCCCTGATTGCAAAGTCTGCAGCTCTAACCATATTGTCACATCCTCTCACCTATGTGTAACCGATAATCAAGTAATCAACTGGATAAAAAAAAAAAAAACATAAAAATAGCAAGTAATTTGAAAATGCTTTGTTGCTATTTGAGAACTCAAAAATATGTCTTCATTTTAGATTTTAGAGCACTGACCGTAATGTCTATGGAAATAAGGCCCTCTCACTTTAATAATTTATGAAGGAAATGCTTTAGTTTTTTAAGTTTTGACTACATCAGGATGACTTCAGGCATGTCACACTGAATACATATTGAATGTAAGCAATCTAGATGTTCATTAGAACACTGTAGGGAGGCAGAGGTTGGTGGCACGGACTCAGATAATTGAGGGCAGGGAGGAGGGTGCAGAGGTAACAAGTTGACCATGCCAGGCTTGCGGGAGGGGCAGTGGCAGCACAACATACCATGGAGGGCAGGGGAAACAAATCAACCATGGAGGACAGCCTAGAGAGGCTGTGGCAATATAACAGACCTTTGAGGGCAGAAAGAAGAGGCAGTGGCAGTACAACTATACATGTCAACAGACCTGATTCAAGCAGAAGATTCAGTGTTTTGAATCCCAAAAGGGCTTTATTTTATCTGTCTCCTGCCAAAGATCTCCTTTTTCAATGTACCTCAGTGGGGAAAATCAATTAGTCAAGTGTTTTTTTCAAACTCTCCCTCTTACCAAGTTCAAAACCTTGGCAAGTATGGTACATTGGATCACGGAGGGCAGGTGGAATGGGGTAGGGACATGGACTCCGATAACAGCGGGCAGGAGGTAGATGGGCAGGGGCACCAGACTGACAGGCATCGGGAGTTGCAGCAGCACAATACACCACACAAGGCAAGCGGGACAGCAGTGCAACACAACAGACTGTGAAAAGCAATAGGGAGGGGACTGGTCCATGCACATGGATAACAGAGAAGAGGGTAATAGAGGCAAGGGCAGCAAGTTGGCTTTACTGGATAGACAAGAGGGACAGTCACAGCATAACAGTCCATGAAGGGCAGGAAAGAGGGGCAATGGCACAACCACAGACCAGACAAGGCAGGGGGAGGAGATAGGGGCCTGTATGTATAAAATGGAGGGCGGGGGCATGGGAACAGGGCATAAACATCTAGCTGACTTTAGAGGGCAGGCAGGATGGACCCTGGAAGCACAACACACCATGGATGGACACCGTGAGTCTCTAATGGCGTGCACTCAGACATACGACGGAAGGAGGGAGTGGGTTAGGAACAGCAAGCCAACCGCACAAGGCAAGTGGGGAGGAGGGCCTATGGCAGCACAGAAGACCATTCATGGGAAGCGGGAGGGTTAGTGGCACCACAACGGCCATGGTGGACAAGAGGGAGGGTTTAGGGGCAGGCACAAAGGACCATGGAGGACAGAAGGGTGGAATGGGGGCTGAACACAGATGAGAGGGCAGGAGAAGGGGCTTTAAAACAGACCATGCAAGGCAGGCAGGAGGAACAGTTGCAGTACAACAGTGTGAAGGGCAGAAGGGAGTGGCAGCAAAATGGACCTTGTAGGACAGAAGGAAGTGGATAGGAAAATGGAACTTGATTAGGCAGGGTGGAGGTGGCAGGGGCAATCAGCAGCCATCTGACCATGGTAGGCAGGAGGGAGAGGATGTGGCAGCTCAACAAAATGCTGAGTAGATACGAGGGGTAGCTGTGGGTCCATGAAACATGATGGCCAAAAAGGAAGGAGCTGGGACATGCACACATCGGACGACAGGGGGAAAGGGATAGGTGCAGTAGGCCAGGCACAGAGGCTAAATATGAGGGCAATGATGGGGCATAGAATTGGCCAAAGTGGTCAGGAGGACTGAGCGGAGACATCAAGCTAAATGGAGGGCAGTGGCAGCACATCAGACCATGCAGGGCAGAAGGAAGGGGGCTGGTGCATGGACTCGGACCACAAAGGGTAGGGAGGAGATGGATAAATTGGTGTGGCAGTGTGCTAACTGTTCACGGCAGGCGGGAAGGGCAGTGGCTGAACAATGGCCACACAGGGCTGTAGTGAGGGAGGAGGGGCAGGAGCAGCAAGCTTGGGTGGGGGCAGCACAATGCCAGTCCCTGCATATACATATGTTACCTTAATTTATATAGTGTATGTGCACCAAGAGATTTCATGGCGCTAGAGCAACAGAGAGGACTGAAGCATTGGTCATACCAAGAGAATTAATTGCAGGCTGATCTCAATAACCAAGTCTTCACAACTTTCCTAAATTTAGCATAGCAAAGGGTAGACCTAGTGTCAAGAGGGAAAGCGTTTCAAATATGGGGGGGTGAGTACAGAGATTCTAGAGCAGCTGAGTATTTTTATTTTTTATTTTTATTAAGAGGGGGATGAGAAGAAGGTTAACGCTAGAAGCTCTTAAATTGTGGCTAGGGGTATATTTTAGAATCCGAGCAGAGATATATGCTGGGCTACAACTCCATAGAAATTTGAAAACAATACAGCAGGTCTTGAAAATTGAGTGATGTTCTATTGGCAGCGAATGCAATTCCCTTAACAAGGGAGTATTATGGCACTTCCAAGGTTTTTGATACAGAAGCCTGGCAGCCTTATTTTGTACTATCTGAAGCCTACTAATCAGGGCCATGGAGAGACCCAAATAGAGGGAATTGGCATAATCTAAACGAGAAATTAACAAGGGAGTAATGACTTGTGCGAGAGCCTCAGAAAAATCTGCTAATCTTTCAGATTTTACGAAGTTGAAGGAAGCAGGTTATAATGATGGCCCCTAGTTGGGGCTTCATAGACAATTTTCCGTCAGTGAAAACTCCGAGACTCTCTTAACTGACTTCTTCAGCTGAGGTGGAGGATGGGAGGGTTTGGGTGGGTGATGGGAGGAGGGGAAGGGCACATTGTTTTAGGCCCAAAAATCAACATTCTACAAATTGGGTTTACTTCCACTGATGACAATTTCAGTCTTATTGGATTTCGGTTTGAGTTGAGTATTGTTTGTTCAATTGTGGATGAATGACATGTTTTTAAGAAATATTTTATATTTCGATAAGTTCTCAATGAAAAATATCAATTGCATGTCCTCTTCATAACTGTACACTTAGACTTGCATTTTAATCAAGGCTTGCAGTAAGGGACGTATGTTTACATTGAAAAGGTAGGGGGCTAAAGAAGATCTCAGAAGTACTCCACAGGTTAGCCTGGCCTTGGAGCAGTGAAAAGTGGAAAGCCTAACTCACTCTGACCGGTCCTTCAGGAACGAAGTAATCCTCTCTTGAGCAGTGCCCTGAAAACCCCCAGCCCTGACACGGTCCACAAAAACCTCATGGTCGACCGTGTCAAAAGCCGTTGAGAGATCGAGAAGAACCAGCACCTGGGTGGTCCCTTTAGTGGCTGCCTTGCATAGAACATTCACAACTGAAAGGATGATCCTCTCAGTGGAATGGGCTGGCTGAAAACCAGCTTGATAGATGTGGAGGAGATTAGTTTCCTCTATAAACAAGCTTGTGCAGCCTGCTAGATGTGCCTCAAGCACTTTAACCACATAGGAGAGCAGTGGTATGGGGCGGTAATTAAAAAACAAACAAAAAAAAAACACAAAAAAAAAACACTATGGATTATCCCTGACTTTCAGTAACTTCTTTAAAGTCTCTGGGGCATACCACACCTTAGGGACTGATTTAATAAGGGATAAGACTACATCTGAAAAACAAAAGACTATTTTTAATACCTTCGGATGACATTGGTCGTTGTTGGTCAATCCATAAAACGCGCCTCGCTAATAACTGGGAGCTCTGAGATGATTACTGGGTTGCAATCATTCTTAGTTGTTACCGAAGGGGAGGGACTAGAAGGAATGCTGGCTTTAATATTCATGATTTTGTCAATGAAAAATGTGTTAAGGACTTCAAAGAGGCTCTGTGTAGGTGTAATCGTTACAGTCACTCTATCAGGTTATGACTATTCGTCCACAAGTTCACAGATTTCCTTTGATTTGTTGGTTGTCTTTATAATTTTGTCTGAGAAAAAGGCTGTGTTGGCTTGGAAAAAAAAGTCTCTTGTTTAAGTTGTGCCCAATAAGCCTCTTTATCACTGGGCAAATAATTATTCCTCTATTTTCGTTCCGCTCGACGCAGTTTTAATTCTTCTGCTTTTATATCTGAAAACCATTTTCAAGCCTCATGGCGTCTTTGTAGTTCAGTTTTTCGAAGTGGAGCCTATATATCACTAGCTTCAGTGAGCCATTTTGCAATCCCTATCTCATGTTCATCAGACCTGGAATTTGCAGCTGGTAATGACATTGCCAGTGAGCTGCAGAGATCCTCCGTATTGATCCCGACCCAATTTCTACAGAAACTGTCGGTACCAGAATAAGGTTTGGGAAGGACCACATCTAACCAAGCAAAGGGCAGCACCAGCATACATGATACTGATGAATTGAAAGTCCACACCTGATCCAAAGTGTGGCCCTTATTATGAGTAGGTAAGAACATATGCTGAGTAAGATTTACACCACTCAGTAGTTCTGTAAAGTCCAAATAATAGTGCCCATCCTTATAATTTGCCCAGTAGTTAAAATCTTGTTATACTAGTATTTTACTTAATCAATAACTAAGGGAGAAATATGTTCCACTATGAACTGTGGAAAACACAGCATGTGGCCAGCGGTCTCTAGACCAGGACACAAGCAAAGGAGAAGTTTGGGAGTCAAGTTTAGCGGTAAGGCGGTCAGTGTCCTGGATGTCAAATGATGCAAAGATAGTGAACTTTAGGTATTTCTTAATGATGGCTGCTAGACCACCACCACCTGTTCTGCCGGGTAAACGAGTAGCTTGATGGATAAAATATCCCTCAGGAAGGGAATCACGAATTTGAGATGACGACTCAGTTGTCAGCCAAGTTTCAGTTAGAAACAGAATATCTGGGCTTTCGAAATCTAGCAAATGCAAAATTTGAAGTTGATGTTTTACCATGAATTGTGTGTTCCGGTAGAAAACCACCAACTGATTGAAGAGTAGAGTGCTCCCAGGAGAAGTACTCAAAAAGGGAGTAATAGGATCCACCAATGGAGAACAATTTTTGTTTCATTAGCTCTAAATTAAAGATAAGAGATAATGTGAAGGGGGCTCGCTGGTAGCTTGACGAGTACAATTGTCGTAGTTTGGACTCTTGCTCTAGGCAAGACTGCTGGTTAAAGGATGACCGTACTTTCGTTTGTAGGCGACTATGCCTATCTTACAACAAATAGCAACTTTTGTCCCAACCTTACAGGCTCACTAGCAGCACCTCACCAGAAACACAATAGTAAAAAGGTGATTTGTGGCAGCCTTTACTCATGGACTCGAAAATAAGACTTCTCAGGGAGTGGCGTGGTTAAACGGAGATTACCCCTTTCTCACAGATATATCATGTCTCATACAAACACAGGCAATGACAAAGATGCAGTAAAGTTTCAGTAGTTTTTATTTAACACAACTGCAATTTGCAATAAGTTGCATGGGCTGCAATGATTAGGATAATGAATAATGCAAGGAACAGAATTGTGAAGACGAGCGTCATTATTACAAAGACCCCCACCATCTTGCAATGCATGTAAAAGACATACGAGATGTAATATGCCCTAATACCCTAATGTGATAGGCCTAACCTCCTACCTAAAGGAGAGCTGGGTTTGCTAAACCTAATCTGCCAATGCCATGTCCATGAGAGGAGCCTCCAACCCTTGTTACCTTGGAATGAGATCTCTATTTCAGGCTCTGCAGGGACACGAAGACTGGGTCAGCATCAAGACGATGTGCAGCATAGAAATCAACGATGGTGGCGATGCCCTCTGGTCGGAATCCCTCTGATTATCTGTCTAAAGTGCGATGTATTTATACAGATCTACCAGGACCCCTGACGTAGGTGTGTTCTCAAACAATAGATAACAGACATGCTTGGGACGGCAATTATTATAAACAATCCCTCGAAAGTATAGAGAGGGAAAATCCCTAAGTGTGAACACCTACTGTTTGTTAGTCTTTATTGTTTGATCTTGACGCCTTGGCGTGGTGGCACTGATAATGCAAAACATAACAAGTAGCCTAACTATAAACAAGGCAGACATCTTAAATGAATTAAATAATTAAATGGCTAAGACAGAGCAAGCTAAGTAGGTTAAAAGTCACTAGGTGACGAGGGCACGAATCTGCAAGCCTGAGGCTAAGCTAACTCCTGTAATCCCAATGAAACAAACAAGGATTCACTACACAATTGCCTCAGCTCCTAAGAAGTGTAAGTAAAGTTTTGGGCATAATAACTAGCCCTATGCACCAGCTGGCTGCTGACGAGCGCATCCACTGCACGTGCCCGCTGTGCATCGGCCTTACAGCTTCAATTTGAAGGGCTGTAGCTCTCACAGAATCCTCCCCCCTTCTATCTAATTGGTTCCCCCCAAATCGATAGTGAAGCGAAATGCAGAATATGGCGCAACCTCCTAGGCTAAGAGATTAAAGGCAATGAATGCGGCAATTTTAAAATGGAGGATAGTGCAAAGTAGAGTCAGCTTAAAATAAGCGAGCGGAATACTAGCGTGTCAAGGGATGATTCTGTGGCGAGTGTGTCCACCTTAAAATGTCATTTGAAGGGCTGGCGATGTCACAGGCTCTTCCCCTTTCTGTCTAATTGGTTCCCCATAAACCGACATTGAAATGAAATGAAAAATATGGCGCAACCTCCTAGGCAAACATTTTCAAGATAATGAATGCAGTGATTTTAAAATAGAGGATAGTGCAAGCAGTGGCGGCCAGCAGCTTAGGGAGGGCGGGACACACACACACACAACACACACACAACACACACATACCATTCAAACATGCACGCACCAAACATTCATTTTAAAAGATTGCACACACACACACACTTACCTTCGGCCTCCAGGCCCAGGAGGGTTGGGACTGCTGCCTTCCCTCATTGGCGGAAGGCAGCAGTCCCAGCCTCGTCACAGAGTGGGATGGGGTCAGTGAGACTGCTGACCCCACCTTGTGACGAAGTGTCACTGATTGACACTCGCCCTGGGCACTTCAGGGCTTAAACCTGAAGCGCCCAGGGAGAGTGTCAATTGGTGACGCTTTCCTCGTCACCCAGGGGAGGGCCTCGAGGCACCTTTGCTGGGCCGAGGAGGTCACGTCCATAGGAGCTGTGATCTCCGCAGCCCAGCAAAGTTCAGCTCAGGTAGCCAGGTGTCTGCGCAAATCGCGCATGTCTGCTTCTGGCTGCCTGAACTGAACATGAAGAGTGTCTGTCAGGCTGACCTTTGTTCAGCCTGACAGACACTCTTCATGGGGGGCAAAAGGTGGGGGGGGCGTGGCCACTCCGCCCTAAAGGACGGGCCGCCACTGAGTGCAAGGTAGATTCAATATAAAATAAGCAAGCAGAATACTAGCATGTCAAGTACGGCTTCTTGTTTTCAGAAACTATAACTCAGGCCCTAAGGTAAATATATATCTTGCCCCCTGCAGTGCACAGGTTTCTCATCAATTTTACTACAAGTGTTGTAGGGATATTATCAATGATGTCATGTCTGTTGTAGTATATGGAGTAATTAGCAGTGCATGGCGAGGATGCAAGTTATAGCTAACATATAGGGCATGAGTTACAGTTTTTTCAGATAGTATAGCTATAATTACTGAATTTCTGTGGTTTTGTGTGTAAAATATGAACTTAAGTATAAAGTCCCTCTAAGCTTTTGTTTTTGGTGAATTTCTTGTGTTCTTTTTTTTAATTTTTTTTATGTAAAGTCATATTTAATTATCTTGCATTAAGCCAACAGCTGTAGCTCACTGGCCTGTGGAAACACCCTGCGGCCAACCCTCCACATGTAGCTAACTGCACGCTTTGGATATGGGAGTGGGTGGGTGTGTGTGGTTCTGTGGGTCTGTGAGAGGGTGTATGAGTGGCAATATAGTGGTGTGAGGTGGTGTACGAGTGGTTGTGTGGTGTAGAAGTGTGAGTGGGTGTATGAATGGCTGTGTGAGTCTGTGTGCAAGTGGTTTTGTGGGTCTGTGAGGGGCTGTATGGGTGTGTGTAAATGGGTGTGTGAATGGGTGTGTGTGTCTGAGTGGGTGTATTTTTAGGGTCTAGTGCGCAAGTGCTCTGTGGGCTTTTAACCAAGTCCACTCTTGCTATTCGTTGTTTGTAGTGCTTGTTTTAAATGCTTCATTTTTATTGGTGCATTTTGGGAAATGTCCCTCGTTTGTGTGCTGAGTTCCCTCCCACAGGCGATTTCACTTAGTGAACATTTTTGCTGACCATCACACTGTCACACTTCCTCCTGTTACAGCATGTGATGGCCCTCCTCCGGCTTTGGTTTGCCTTTCATCCCAGCCGTGATCCTTTCTAGACATTCACAAAGGGAGCCAATAACTCTTGCACTCATGGTGGTGGCGGCACTTTGAATCGGCTCGCTTCTGTCAACTGTTTTACTTTTCATTTTCAATTTATGTGGCAAGAAAAGTCCAGTTAGGAGTTTACAATACTAATAGCTCTAACTCGAGCGAACACGAGACCCGTTGCATTGCAAACGCTTGTTTTAAAATTAGCGTCTGCATTCACAGATCTGCTGTAGATTCACACGAGGGGCTGCACTAAGCACCATGGAGGATCCTTGGGTGTCCCCCCAAAAAAAAAGATTTTATGGCCAACTTCTTGCCCATGAGTGGACCCTCTCAGATCCCTCTAAGTCCCATGGAGTCAGGTTACCTCTACCCCGACCACTTGTATTAGTTTTAACTTTTATCCACCCCAAGTCAGTGTCCCCATGCACAAAATGGGGACACAACTTTTCGCTCAAGTTGTGGGCAGCCGGGCACTGCATTTGGTCTTGGTGCGTGGATCCACGTCTCTAGATATACATACATTATTTTTTGTTTAATAGCTCCAAAACTACTGAACAGATTTACACCAAATTACAAATAGATCTTTCTTCACTAAGTTTAAGCTTTCTGCTAAATTTGATGCATGTGTCCAGTGGTTTGGGCTGTAGCCGTGTCTTAAATCCATATGGGGAAAACCTGTTTTAGGACCCCCCCCCGCCGTCCTTTTCTTTTCTGTGCCCCCACTTGATGAATCACCCTGAAACTTTCCAGACAGCAACTGACATGAGTGGCTAAGTAGTTTTGTAAATTCAGTGAAGATGCGCCAAATGGCGCATAAGTTAATAGCAAAACAAAAAAACGCTTTTGCTATGGAAACTAGATTTATCTATCTATAGCAGTTATAGTTGGTATTGTGTTTTCATCTATAGGAAATGGCTTTTTGTGTTGATAATATCTTTGGTGCTGTTTGACGAAGCTCCACAAAGCTTTCCTAAAAAGTGCACATTTTTGACTAGTTGGAAAATTTGGGGGTGAATATAACTTGGGCTGAGAAAAAGCAGGGGCATAGTCCCAAAATGTATTTTACCCATTTATTTTTTAATATGGTCTTTAGAAAAAGCTGCAGCCAAAACTGCTGAAGGGATTTTCACCAGAATGGGAGAAAGCTAGATTTTGCTCCATAAAGAGCGCTTTTTGTGTTTTGGTGTAAATCCATTCAGTAGTTCAGGAGAAATTAAGGTTAAGTAAATAGTGTATATGTATCACTCCACGGGGCTGATTGGCTGCCACCACATCAACCAAGAAGTGGTGGCAGAGATCTTAGGACCCACAAATCTGTGGGGGAAACCAAACAAAGAAAACCTCAAAACTTACAAGCACTGAATCCGCAATTGTTTTGAGGCTCCTCACTCCCAGAGCCTAAAATGGCCACAGGCACACCATCCATGTGCAAGTAATTAAATAAAAGGATGGGTCACGCGGTTTCCATCCTGGAGCCTAATTAGGCCCTGGGCACCTCATCCCGCAGGGCTAAAATGTAAATAAAAATTAAGGGTGGGGACATCGCTACGGTCTCCAGGGGAGTCCACCACAGACAGTCTCCCTGCCCACACTACAGCTGGCAAGGAAAAACATATGTTTGCTCCCATCTAGTGAGTGAGCATGTTTAAATCTCCCAACAAATGGGAGCACACGTGTTTTCCCTGCCTGCATTATTGATTAGTTGAAAAGAAACAAGAAATTCACTGTAAAAAAAAAAAAAAAAGAAGTCAAAGTAACTTTATAGTTGGGTCAAATTTTCAGTAAGAACTTAATGTTTTAAATTTACAAAAACAAAGAATGTCACCAGTTGCACTTGCTGTTATCTCCGGTAACTATAGCACGTGTATAGGAGGCTGGCCTGGTTTGAAGTGGGTACCTTGGGTGCTTACACCAGGTCCAGTTATCCCTTATTAGTGAAATGTAGTAGTGTTCTAGAAGCTTAGGCTGATAGAGGTAGCTATAGGAGAGCAGCTTCGGCTGAACTAGGAGACATGCAAAGCTCCTGCAATACCACTATAGTCACACAGTACTTCTACATAAGCAAAGGCAATACGCAGTGTTACCAAAAATAAAGGTATTTATTTGGGTGACACAGTACCAAAAATATCTTAAAGGCAATACTCCTTCTGGAGATAAGTATTCTACACAATATATACACTAGACACCAAAATAAGGTAAGTAATTAGACATAGGATAGTGCAAACAATAGGAAATGTTATACAATGCAATAGGAAAAAATAGGTCTATGGGCAACACAAACCATATACTAAGAAAGTGGATTGCAAATCACAAATTCCCCCCTAGACGAGTGTAGTGTGAGCAGAATCGCTGGGAGAGTATGAATACAGTAAAGGTAAGTAAATTACCCCAACCTAGAGCCCAGGAAAGTAGGAGTAAAGTACTGCAAGTTTCCTTACGACACACTACAAGTTCTGATTAGAGTTATTGCAAGAACCAAGCAAGACTGTAAAAAACAAATGGTGGATTCCTGGACCTGAAGACCTGCAAAGGAAGGAGACCAAGTCCAGAAGTCTGAAGACGTTCCAATAAGGACAGGAGCTCTTTGCCAACCCAGAAGAGCGTGCAAAAGAAGAGTCCCCGTTTGGACGAATACTGCAGAAATGCACCCAAGGAAGATGTCAGTGGGTTCCTGCGTGAAGCAATGGATGTCCCACTAAGAAGTTGGATGCAGGCGAGTTTTGGCAATGGATTCCTCCAACAAGCCTTGGTTCCGGCAATGTCACATTTTGCATCAAAATGGTGCTATGTGGACCCAAGAGTACCTGGGGGCCTCAACTCTGTGTGAGGAGGAAGAGGGGGCTCTCAACACTTTAGAGAGCCCTCAGAACATCAGACAGCACCCAAGGGAGTCCCAGAACACGGGGACCAAGGAGTTGCAAATTGCGGTTGGTGCAGCACTGTAAAGGAAGGTCCCACGCCGCTGGAGAACAACTCAGCGAGTTGAGCGTCGCAGGATAGAGTGCTAGGTGTGCACAAAGGAATTTTGCAAATAGTGCACAAAGTCCTCAGGAAGTGAAGAAGACGCAATACACAGGGGTACTGTCGTTCTCGGGAAGGCAAGCTCTTACCTCCTCCAAACTGGGACAGCAGGACCTTACGACAGTCTGTGTCGAAGGGGTCCACGACCTGTGTTCCAAGGAGCACGCTTGTCGCCAGGAGAGGAGTCTAGGAGAACCGGTCTTCGACTTAGAAGGTGCCTGCAAGAGCAGGGAAGTGACTCCGTCACTCCACAGGAGATTTCTTCGTTTGTTCTGGTGCAGGGTGAAGACGGAGTCCCCATTGCGTGCACACCGTGGAAACTGTTGCAGTTGCTGGCTGGAGCTGAAGTTGCAGAGGAAAAGTAGCCCTTCTGGATACGTGGTTGCTGTTACAGTGGTTCCTGGAGCAGGCTGCGGTCGATCTGAGGTCAGAGGATGAAGTAGTAGTTGCAGAGGATTCCTGCTGGAACCTTGCAAGTAGAATCTGAAGAGAAACCTACAGGAGAGACCCTAAATAGCCCTGACAGGGGGATTGGCTACCTAATCAGGCTTGGCTACTGAAAGAGGTAAGCACCTACCAGGAGGGGTCTCTGACGTCACCTGCCGGCACTGGCCACTAAGAGGCCTCCAGAGTGTCCACACACCTTGGAAAACAAGATGGCTGAAGTCTGGGACACACTGGAGGAGCTCTGGGCACCACCCCTGGGTGGTGATGGACAGGGGAGTAGTCACTCCCCTTTCCTTAGTCCATTTTTGTGCCAGAGCAGGGACTATGGGTCCCTGAACTGGTGTAGACTGGCTTATGCAAGGAGGGCACCATCTGTGCCCTTCAAAGCATTTCCAGAGGCTGTGGGAGGCTACCCCTCCCAAGCCTGTAACACCTGTTTCCAAAGGGAGAGGGTGTAACCCCATCCTCCCAAAGGAAATGCTTTGTTCTGCCTTCCTGGGACTGAGCTGCTCAGACCCCAGGAGGGCAGAACCTTGTCTGTGAGGTGGCAGCAGCTGTAGTTGCATTGCAAGCCTCAGAGTTGGTTTGGCAGTTCTGGGAGTCCATGGTGAATACCCCAGGATGCATGGAATTGGCTCCCCAATACCAGATTTGGAATGGGGGGGACAATTCCATCATCTTATACATCTTACATGGCCATATTCGGAGTTACCAATGTTAAACTACATATAGGTATTGACCTATATGTAGTGCACACGTGTAATGGCATCCCCGCACTCACAAAGTCTGGGGAACTGGCCCTGAACTATGTGGGGGCACCTTTGGTAGTGCAAGGGTGCCCTCACACTTAGTAACATTGCACCTAACCTTCAGTAAATGAAGGTTAGACATATAGGTGACTTATAAGTTACTTAAGTGCAGTGAAAATGGCTGTGAAATAGGCTCTAACAGTGTATGCACTATTTCACGCAGGCTGCAATGGCAGGCCTGTGGAAAGGTTTGTCTGAGCTCCTTATGGGTGGCAAAAGAAATGCTGCAGCCCGTATGGATCTCCTGGAACCCCAATGCCCTGGATACCTAGGTACCATATACTAGGGACTAATTTAAAAGTAGAGAGAGCATAAGCACTGAGGTTCAGATTAGCAGAGCCTCAGTGACACAGTTAAGCACTACACAGGTATACATACTAGGCCACAAACTATGAGCACTGGGGTCCTGGCTAGCAGGATCCCAGTGAGGCAGGCAAAACACACTGACACACACTCACAAATAGACCAAATGTGGGGGTAACCATGCTAAAAAGAGGCTACTTTTCTCACACCGTGCCCGAAGGTAACTATAACTCACGCCCTCACAATTTAGTGCTAATTATGTTGCCACATATTACATCACTCGTGACATCTTCTATGACATTGTTAATATCACTGAAACATTTGCAATGAACATATTGATGAGAAAACTATGCATAGCAGGGGCATGAATTAGTTACTTGAGGTAACTATAACTGGGGAATTTCTGTGACCTTTATTTTTAGTTTAAAATGTTGCATTGTTGCTGAACAGCTCACCTAACTATAATGTTCCTTTAACGTTTTCATCAGTGAAGATATATATCTATACAAACACACATATATACATTGGCTGGCTGTAGATACATGTGCTTTCCATTCTCCTCCCGTCTTGTGTTGGGTTTGGACACTGCAAGTCAATTATGAGTCCTCAGTGAGCATGGACATATGCTTGCAGCTTGTTTGCTCTAATCCCCATGATTGGTTTTCTCACCCGCTACATGGCACAGTGGCACATCTCTGTTTAGTTACTGGGGACTTGCCCACCAGAGAATATCGGCAGAATGAGTGGACTCCCTGTCATTCCTGCCCACGTTGTTACCCAGAATAACTTTGGGCCAATCGCCATGAGGTGTAACCTCTGTATCTCTCCTGAACACCGGGAGTCCAAGCACAACTTTTGTCTTGGCTTTCAGAGCAAGAAGATGCTTCCGTACTAGTGGGAAAGACCTCTGAGGACATTTGAGGTCACTGATACTCTGTATCTGTTCAGGGAGCAGGATCTCCTTGAAGTCCAGGAAGAAACGGTGGGCCGCTCCAACTCACCACTCTGATTCAGCGCATGCCCAGTCCTGAAATGTGTCTTCAGAAGCAAGAGGAAGTTCAAGCTCTCCTTCAAAATGGCACATATAGCTGATACTCCTACATCAACAAGGAATGGGTGATACTTGTTTAATTCTTCATTCCTAAAAAGGACAGGAACCTACAGTCAGTCTTGGTCTTCATACCATTAAACCAATTTCTTCCGTTGGAGCATTATAGGACATTATCCTGTTGCTTCAAAAAGGAGACTTTCTGATTACATTGGACCAAAGGATGCCTACCCCCACATTCCTATTAACTGTGCCGATCATTGTACCTCCTGTTCAAGGTAAGTGAGCAGCACTACCAGTTCACAGTACTGCCCTTTGGGGTTACAATAGCCCCAATGGTCTTTACCAAGTGTCTTGCGGTCTTGGTACTTATATGTGAAGAGTCGGTGTCCACGTCTTCTGTTTTCTCAACGACTGGCTAGTCAAGAGCAGCAACAGGAACCGACGTCTGGCACACACTCAGACACCACTCTTTCTCCTACACCATTTAGGTTTTAAGATAAACTCAAAGAAATTCTCATCTCTCTGCCTATATCATCAAACTGCGTTTTACACCTTGATTCCAGTGACCGTTGCTGCTGGCTCCGATTCTGGAGTTGTTTATAGCATCACAGAGGCCAGTTGAAGATTTGAAGACCATGTTCCTCAGCCTAGACCTAGGTAATATTTCATTTTTAATTTGTCTATGCAAGAGACGTTAATATTTGATAAGGATTATCAGCCCTTTGAATAAGGTAATATTTATGAGCATCTTCAGAATGGCAGTGGCCTGAACACCTCTCCAGACATTGGCCTTGTTTTTCCTATCCGTGATATTGCCACTAAGAAAATAGAATCTTTTGTAAAATTCATCAGGAGAGCAGCATACTCTCCAGTGTAACGGGCAGGCTGCAGGGCTGCATAAGCCTGTTCCCTGAGATCTTTTTTTTTTTTTAAATGCAACATTCTGATCTGGAGAGCTTTTATTGAGGAGGCTTCTATGAGCTGTACAAACCCAAATGCCTTTGCAACCTCTCCACCTACTAAAAAATAAAATGGATGCATTTTCAAAGAAAATGTTTTCCTTGACTAGCCTTGCCCCTCAGATCAGTTAATATGTCATGTCAACTGGGAAGATATTCACAAGCCTTAAGAGACAAAGTAGCAGATTTCCTGCTGGTGGTCCCTGATAAAGTCCATCAGCTTTTGAAAGGTTTGATTTTCCATGGAAAGAATGCTGCAAAATTCTCAATTGGCAGTCTTGGACACTACTGACTTTTTAGGTAGGGCAGTTGGTATTAGTGTGGTGCTTAGTTACTGCGTCTAGATTAGTTCCACTTGTTTTTCCAATTATGTGCAACAAGCATGCCTGGGTAGGGTCGTGGACCCCTAGCCAAGATGCTTTCCGCCTCTGGACATTGCTGGAACATCGGGGCATTTTCCTGGTGGGTCAACATCTGGCAGCCTCTCTAAACGCCAGAGCGGACAAAGTCAGCCAGCAATGCTTAGGCTATCGTGAATGGCATCTCCATCCGGAGGTGGCACAAGGTCTCTTTCAGCGTTGGGGAGAGTCTAGGTTAGAGCTGTTCACCTCCGTAGAGCACGTGCAATGTCAGCAGTATTGCACATTGATGTTTCCAAGGTGGCAATCGCTCTCTGATGCATTCATCTTGAGTGGAACTCAGGCCTCCTGAATGCCTTTCTGCCGGTACCACTTCTGCCCATAGTTCTCAAGAAGATCAAGAAAAACCAGGCCCAAGTAATCCTTGTGGCTCCGGACTAGGCACGAAGAGACTGCTGTCCCGAGCTATTGATCATGACCATTGATCTGCTGATCAAACTGTCCCTTTTTCTGTTGCAGCCGCAGGGGAGGGTTCTCCACCCAAACCTGTCTAGTCTCCTTTTTTGCGTGGAGATTTTTAGTGGCAGCAGTTGACAGCTTTTGTTCTTACACCTTAAGTCTGTAATGTTATCTGGGCAGCCAGGCGTTCCTCCACCAAAACGGTGTACGTTTGTCAGTGGAAGAAATTTGTGGTATGGTGCACAGACAAGTGTGACTCCCCTCTGCCCCTTTCTCTGAGGTACTGTTGTTTATACTTCTGTTGGCCCAGCAGGGCTCTGCTTTGAGCACTCTCAAAGGTTATTTGTCTGCAATCTCTGCTTTCTTAAGTGTGCCTGATCAGCCTTCTTTGTTTAAATCTTCTATTGTAAATAGGATCCTTAGAGGCCTTACTCACATTTCCTCCTTCCCCTTTCAGTATGCCTCAGTGGGTTTTGAATCTGGTTCCGACATTCCTCATGTATGCTCCTTTCCAGCCTCTCTACAATTATTCTTTCTGGCTTCTCACTTTGAAAACATCCTTCCTCGTGGCCGTTACATCTGCCCGCAGGGTGAGAGCTGTAGGCATTGTCATCTAAGCCACTCTAACTTTCCATCTTTCCTGAGAGAGGTGTTTCGCACATGAGCCTCCTTTCTTCTGAAAGTGGTTACACCCTTTCATGTAGGTCAATCCATCACCTTGCCTACTTTTATGCATCCCCAAATCCTTGTAACGAAGAGGAGAGACTTCACTATCTGGTCCCAAAAAGAGTGTTGGCATTCTTCCTTGATCATACCAAACAGTTCTGGGTGGATGATCAACTCTTTGGTTATGTGGATGCGAGGAAAGGTCAGGCAGTGCAGAAGAGAACCAACTCCAGATGGTTCATACTCTGCATTAAAATGTGCTACGTATTGGCTAAGAAGTAACTGCCTGAGGGCTTGCATGCTCATTCTACCAGAGCTAAAGCTGCAACCACTGCTTTAGCACACGAAGTTCCTGTCCAGGACATCTGTCATGACTAGTTACTTAACTTCTGTAGCACCATATCTGGTAGAGACAATGTCAAGTTGTAGATTCCTTAGTGACCCACCCACCCTCCACGCTTTGCAAACTGATTTCTGATGGAGACAACTTCCTGTGGATTCCTCACCTTATGAATTCTCCCAGTGTGGCAGCATTTGACAGAAATTTTCATCCCAGCTCTTCACGTTGACGAGGACGTCACAATTGCACGGCTCCCCACGTGAGTGACTGACATCATCTTGACAATAAGTCCTCGCTGACGTCAGTTCCCTTTTTTCCATGCTTTCGCCGCTAACTTTTTTTTCCTGGCTCTCGAACAGCTACTGTTTCGAAGGTGTTCTTGTTGTCTCCACCAAAGAAATCAGGTTTTAAGCCTTGTCATGAGTGCGGGGGTCGAATGTCAGTGACAGATCCTCATGAGATCTGCTTGTGGTGCCTAAGTTCGGACTACAACGTGGAGGGGAGCGTGTCCTGCCAGCGGATTAACCCAAAGGCCTTAAAAGAGAGAGAGGCTAAACTCTTCTTGGCAAAAGCTAAGAGGGGGCACAAGGGTCATCGAAGATCTAAGGTGAGGGACTCTGCTTTACAAAAGTCCTCGAGATCTCATAAGAAGCGGTGCTGGCACGGCACCATTCTCAATGCCATTCTTCCAGAGATCAGTCTCTGTCCCCTCCAAGACGCGAAGTACGCCATGGGAGGTCAGTCCAACGATCACTCCTCAGCCTGAGTCATCCGACGCAGTCGTTGATTGAGGTCGTTGAGTACTCTGATTCATTTTTCACCCGTGTTAGCTCAGGAGCCGGTGGAGAAAGTTTCGGATGCAACCCAAGCACCTCAAGATGAACAGAAGTTTCCTACCTTCCCAACTCCGGGAGCGGATCCAGCGGTGTTCCTTAATGCTATGTATAGCATTTTCAACAAGGTAATGGCCCCTGCTGGTGCACCGGCTAGTCCCACAGGTCCATTAGCTTTTTCTTTGGGTTTGTCGGTGCCGTACAAACAGGCTCAGTTTGTACCCCTCTATCCAGCTGAAGGTGCTGGTTTGGTGCTGATGACGGTGCCCCAGATGATGTTGCCGACTGGCACCGATGGCGATGATGCTGGCGTTGAATGCATCCCAGTATGCTGGTGCCGGATGCATCCTGGTATCTCTATCTCCTCCACCAGAGCGTCCATCTGCCTTGAAACCAGTGCCGTCGACATCGGCTAATTCTCTGTCGACTCCGAGATTGGAGGGCAGATTGAGATCAAGGAGGAGAGCCTTGAGACTCTTGGAGGAGCAGGAATATCAACAACAGCTGTTGGAGGAAGGAGAGATTCCTGGGCCTAAGGGGAATTTCAGGGTCTGGACTCTGCAAGTGGACTGGATACGTCCCCTGAGTGGGATCTTTCATCCCCGGGCGAATGTACAGAGGAGGCAGCATCTTAACAGTTTTATAAGGAAGGCTGCTGAATTCTTGGAACCTCTGTTACCAGCATCGGAGGTGAAGACAAACATCTTGACTGAGGTGTTGCATCCTTCCTCTACATCTGTGGAGCCCCTGGTACCTTTTAATGATGGTCTTACTGAGCCCATTTTAGACATTTGGAGGAAACCTGTCACGACTCCAGCGGTTTCCAGGACTGTGGCTAGGAGGCACAGAATTGCTCCTGGGGTATCCTTTTGTCAGAACATCCAACTCCTGAGATCTTGTTCAAGCTTCTTGCTCTGCCCGATCTCCACCTGGCTTGTTTCCTGCTACTCCATCGGTTAGGGAGTCTAAAGGATGGAGTAAGCAGCTAAGAAAGGTTTCTTCTCATGCAGTATGGCCTTGAAATCGGTCAATGCTACCTGTGTTCTGGGGACATGGCAAGATCTGTGGTGCCGAGCTTACCTCAGGATGTGCAGGGGCAGTTTGATGAGCTCCTTTTGGACATTCAAACGGCGGCCAAGCATATTATCCAGTCTGGTCTGGATACAGCTGATTTAGTGGCGAGGGCAATGGGTACTTCGGGGGCGACCAGGAGGCATGCGTGGCTTAGGTCTTCTGGCTTTTCCACGGACGTTCAAACAACTTTGTTGGACCTTCCGTTTGGGCTACTGCAAGATCCTTGGGGCTACAGGCTTCAGCATCTACACCCTTTAGATCTTTTAGGAGGTTCACAGGGTTTGGCTGTGGATTCTCTTTTCATGGAAGGTCACAGTCCAGCATGCAACAGCCTGTCAACCCTCTCTCTAGGTCTTTTAGAGGGCAGGGGAGGGTTAGATCTCGAGGAGTCACCCAGCAGCCTCCTGCCTCATCCTCTACCTCTGGGGGAACCCAACAAGGAAAGCAGCCCTAGATTTCTATCCATCTTGGATCATGCTTCTGCCGTAGGGGGCAGGCTATTTCATTTTCTCCACGAGTGGGAGCTAGTCACATTTCACTCTTCAATGCTAAATATTGTAGGGAAAGGCTATGCCCTTCCTTTTCAGGAGTTTCCCCCGCCCATCCCTCCCCGTCATTCACTTTGCTCAGAAGATCATCTCCTGTTGCTTCAGCAGGTGGTTCAAGTACTCTTGTTAAAGGGTGCAGTGGAGTTGGTTCCAGAGCAGTAAAGGGGTCAGGGATGCTATTCAAGATATTTTCTGATTCCCAAAAAGGATGTTAGATTGAGGCCTATCCTGGACCTGAGGGTTTTGAATTGGTTCCTCAAACAGGAGAAATTCAAAATGCTGACTCGAGCACCGGTGCTTCTGGTGTTGAACAAGGAAGACTGGATGGTGTCTATCGACTTGCAGGATGCTTATTTTCATATCCCCATTCTGAAGTCGCACAGGAAGTATCTCCGGTTTGTGGTAGGGTCGCAGCACTTCAAGTTTGTGGTCCTTCCTTTTGGTCTTACTTCCGCACCTTGGGTCGTCACAAAGGTGATGGCGATGGTTGCATCGGACCTCAGAAGGAAGGGAGCATTTGTATTCCCTTACCTTGACGATTGGCTGTTAAAAGCCAAGTCCCCATAGCTTGTGCTGCATCACTTGCAAATGACAACACTGTTGTTCAACCTGGGTTTTACGGTAAACGTGCCTAAGTCTCACCTGGAGCCCTCTCAGCGCCTCCTGTTCATAGGGGCAGTACTCGATACAACATTGAATCAGGCCTATCCTCCGCCTCAGTAGATTCAGGCGTTGATTCCAATGTTTCAAAAGGGAGCGGCTGTTCCGCTCCTCAAGGTCCTTCGTCTGCTCTGTCTGTCTGTTCACTTCTTGTATTCTGTTGGTCACTCATGCCCGGTGGCACATGAGGGCTCTCCAGTATTGCTACCACAAGCAGTGGTTTCAACACAAAGGGGATCTCAAGGAGTTGATAACGATCTCCAGAGACGCTGCAGTGGATGTACGAGGGTGGGCTGTGGACGGCAACCTTTCCCAAGGAAGGTTGTTTTGCCTCCCACCTCCAGTGGCCAAGGTCATCACGGATGCTTCCACTTTAGGATGGGGAGCTCATCTGGGGGACCTGGAGATCAAATGTCGTTGGTCTTCAGGAGAACAGATGTTTCACATCAATCTTTTGGGACTACGGGCAATGTCTCTTTCAAGGCCTTTCTCCTGTCCCTTCGTGGTCTGTCAGTTCAAGTCTTGACAGACAACACTACCGCGATGTGGCACATCAACTCGCAGGGAGGAGTAGGGTTGTATCTTCTCTGCAGAGAGGCTCTGCGGCTCCAGTCTTGGGCACAGGACCATCGGATTTGCCTAGTAGCAAACCATCTGGCCGGAGTTCTCAACGTACGTGCAGACAGTCTATCGGCATTTCTCAGGCGATCATGAGTGGAGTCTCCATCCAGACCTGGTTCTTCAAATCTTCCGGATGTGGGGATTTTCACATATGGATCTGTTTGCTACTCGGGAGAACCCACAGTGCCTGTCGTTCTGTAGCCTCCAGTGTCCGGTGCAGGGATTGTTGGGGGACGCGTTTCAGATGTTTTGGTGCAACCACTTGTTTTACGGGTTTCCCCACCATACCCTTGATTTCTCGGGTTCTGAGGAAGATTCGCAAAGATTGGGCTCAAGTCATTTTAATAGCTCCGGATTGGCCAAGAAGGGTGTGGTACACAGACCTTCAACTCTCACTGTGCCCACCGCATCGTCTCCCTCTCAGGGCCGACCCCCTCTCGCATTCACAGGGGCAGGTTCTACACCCCCACCTCCAGAGCCTGCACCTAAATACCTGGAGATTGAAAGTGGCAACCTGAGTTTTTCTCTCCCTACAGAAGTGGTGGATGGTATCTTATCGGCCAGGCAATACTCCACCAAGATTGTCTATGCTAACAGATGGGTAAAATTTGTTGCTTGGTGTGGAGAGAAGCAAATTGATCACTTAAAGGCCCATTTGTCCGTTTTGCTTTTTGCCCTTTCATTGGCACAGAAGGGATGTGCAGTTGCGACTGCGGAGGGTTATTTATCAGCGCTGTCGACCTTTCTGTGTCTTCCTGATCAGCCTTCCTCTTTTAAGTCCCCTATAGTTATTAGGTTCTTGAAAGGCCTGACTAACAAGTTAGCTCTCACTCAGTTCCTTATGCCTCAGTGGGATTTGAAATTGGTTCTTACTTTTTTTTAATCGGTTCACCGTTTGAGCCTATGCATTCTTGTCCGTTGAGGTTTTTTGTTTTGAAAACAGTTTTCCTCACAGATATCATCATGTCTGCTAGGTGTGTGAGTGAGCTCCAGGCTCTTAGTGTGAAACCTCACTTTACATCCTTTCATGCTGACAAGGTGGTGCTGAGATCCAGGGCGGCTTTCCTTCCTAAGGTTGTCACTCCTTTTCATATGGGCCAACCTATAACACTCATCCTTTTACCCTCCTCCCCATCCTTCAAAGGAGGAGGAAAGAATTCATCGCCTAGATCCAAGAAGGGCCATGTGTTTTTACATTGAAAAGACAAAAGACTTTCGTATTGATGATCAAGTCTTCATTGGATATGTGGGCAATATGAAGGGCAAAGCAGTCCACAAGTGAACCCTTTCCAGGTGGGTCATTCTTTGCATAAATATTTGTTATTCACTGGCAAAGAAGGTTCCTCCTGAAGGTATTGGGGCCCTTTCCACCAGGGCTAAATCTGCTACTTAGGCCTTGGCTAGAGGTGTCCCAGTTGCTGAAATTTGTAAGGCCGCAACTTGGGCTTCCCTCCTCATTTTAGCAAAGAATTATTGTTTTGATTTGGAAGTTAGGAGGGACGGCCATTTTGCACATTCTGTTTTGCAGGATTTCTTGGTGTGACCGGTCAGGCACCCACCTCCAAGTGCGGGACTGCTTTGGGATTCTATTCATAAGTTGAGGAATCCACAGGTAGTTGTATCCATCAGAAGAACAAGTTACTTACCTTCGGGAATGCTTTTTCTGATGGATATAGTAGCTACCTGTGGATTCCTTACAGCCCCACTGGCCTTCCCGTTGCCTGTCTGGTCATACCAAGACTTCTTTTGATTTAAATGTAAATACATTTTTGGTGTATTTTATATCAACAAATATTGTGACTTATATTTGTATTTGGATTGGTATATATATATATATTTATATGTATGTATGTATGTGTATGTATATATATATATATATATATATGTGTGTGTATATGTGTATGTGTGTATATATATGTATATATATATATGTATATATGTGTGTATATATATATATATATATATATATATATGTATATATATGTTCTTGTGAAGTCGGTATTCACCTGTTCGCCTCGAAGGCACATAAAAAATGGTGAAACCGACATCAGCACGCCCTCAAGGACTTATTGCTACGATGACGTCAGACGGAGTTGCGTGTGGAGCCGTGCAGTTGTGATGTCCTCGTCGGTGTGAAGAGCTGGGAAGAAATTTTCTGTCAAATGCTGCCGCATTGGGAGAATTCATAAGGTGAGGAATCCACAGGTAGCTACTGTATCCACCAGAAAAAGCGTTACCGAAGGGACAGGGACTTAACTTTCAGGGCCCACCACAGGTCAGTGTGCTTCATGGCTCTGTGCTTCTGGTGTGGAAAGTCATGAAAAGAAACTGATGTCAGCGCACGGGTGGTGCCTATATAGGACCCGTAATTTCATGTGTGGCGTAGGTGCCGCTGACAACGGACACAGAGCCGATCGACAACACCCAAACGTGCTCAGGGGTACTGCTCGAGAAACATTTCTGGGCCCAGACTAATGCTTCGGGGACATTCTAAGGTAAGTAATCTCCAATTAGAAATTGTCTCTACCAGATAAGGTGTTACCGAAGGTAAGTAACTTGTCTATTCACCCGTCGGTTGTCATCCCTTTTGCATTTGAAAATCTGACTTTATGACCCATTGTTTCTTTTAAAAAGTGCATTTATTGTTGCCAGTTTTATTAAATAAATGGCTGGATTTGTGATTGGTGCCAAGATTGTTTGGTGTAATTAATTGCATGTTTTGTCATTACTTATCACTATTGATGTTTTGGATGAATTTGGCTGGTCTCAGATTGCTGCGATTTATTCCTGGTTAATGTGGTTGTTCAAATTTTGATTGGCTGTGCGCGTAATCATGCTTACTTATTTCAGTTTACCTCATGTTGTGTATGTTCATAAAAGGTGGATTGTTCTGGTTGATTACTGTTTGATGTTGCAGAAATTAGAGTTTTTTGTTTGGCTTCAGGATAGTGTGGTTCATGTATTGTTGAGGGGATGATGACACATTGATGTGGTTATTTCTAGGATGCTTTAGTTGGGGTCATACTTGTGCAGCGTAGATGTAGTTGATCATTCGAGTAGTTGGTCTCAGCGTCCTATTTCCATCTGAATTGACCGGCAGATTGCAGGATGTTGTGTTTGAAGCCATCTTGATGGCTGTGGTTGATGGAAAGTTGGTTATGTTAGTTTCTGGTCAGGTAAAGTTGATGAAAGGTTTGTATGGTTGGTGTCCCGTTTCAGTTTACTAAGGCTAGGCAGTTGTGATTTTTTTACAGGGTGGTAACTTCGGCTGGTAGACAATAGATGTGCGCTTGATGGGAATGTTTTTGCAGGCGATCTAGGAAGTGAAATCATTTAAAACATTGCCCTTGCTTTTTAAAATAAATTGTAATTCAATTTTCATCTTTTTTTTTTTTTCTCTCCTCCTGTATGATTAGGCCACAAAGGCACGGGTCAGTATTCTCTGTTCTACCATCATGGATGTAAGGACAACAACCCCACTAGAGATGCCCGACAAGGAGAACACTTTTGTCTTGAAGGTAAGTGAGGACAGGTAGTTGCAACCATTAGCAACACAGCTGTGGGTGTACTTAGACTGGAGTCTGCTGCATAATTATTTTTGGGTCATTGTCCAAGGATTCTTTAGCAATTGGACAGAAGCTCATGTCCTGGTTCCTGTCCTTCATAGATATCTTGTGCCATAGTGGGTCTTTGTTACCTGTATTGCTAGAAGTCCTGTGCTCAACTTTGTCTTCATTTTGTGGTTTATTGGTTTTCTCATATTTATAGCTGTAGAACATCTGCATTACCTATTAAATCTTTTGTACTGTAATTGGTCTCCTTGTTAGGTGTATTACTGATGATGGTTTGGTTCAGTTACTCTCCCAAGCTTTCTAAATTCTTAAGAGAATTTCTACCTTAGATGGTCTCCTATTTCAGTGTGTTGCCTAGAGATTTTGAGGCAGATGTATGAATAGACAGTTCGCAAATAGTGGCTTCAAATTACATTCCGATGTTTTGCGACCTGCCTGACATTTTGTGATGCGAATTATGAATGCATTGATAGCATTGCAGAATTTCCATTGGCAAGGAGTCTCAGAACAATCTGCCTCATGAATATTTATTAGGCAGGTCTCTATTTGTGGACCTCTGTGATCAGCTACAAACGCAAACCGACCCAGGGACCACAGACTTCCATCCTTGTGTTCACATTTCAAAACTGAAAGTTTTTTAGTTTTTTTTAAGCAGCCTATATTCCTTACAGAAACAAGTGCCTTTTAAAAATGTGTTACTGTTTGGGAAAAGATCAGGGGTTGGGGTGGGGTAAGCTTATGTCTCATTGAGCACTATCTGCTCCACTGGAGGCCGCATGACATAATTTCCAAAGGAAAAGCTTCCGTTTTATAAATCAGTTACCATCTACTTTGAGGTGTCAGTATATTTACAATATCTGGGAGCACAATTGTGGTCATAGATCATTGATTCATGTATTTGCAATTGTAATTAGAAGAATATCCTCCTTTCGTTCCCTCTTACTTGTATTTCGTAATGATTAGCTGAACTTCATTTACAGGTTTGGAAAGTCTTTCGATTTGAAAAATGGTTTAATGCTCCTGACTTCTTGTGTTTCATTTGGCTTCCTCGTTCTATGGACCAGGGCATAAAGTGATGGGGACAGCAACAGCCAAATGCTGAAAGTTACTTTTTTAGTTTTACAATTTTGAAAGCTCTAAAACAATTTCTGGTCATTTTTCCTCTTCAGGTGTGTAAATCAGTGTTACACGCCTTAATTACGCCAATACTTGATTATGCTAACAACCTGTATTTGGGTCGCCCTAAAAATCCGTTACAGGTGACTCAAATTGCGGCAGCTCATCGGGTTCTTTGACTGCCTCAGCACTGCTCTATATCACATCATCTCAGAGAGATGAACTGTTTGCAAATGTCAAAACATATCCAGTTCTGATCGATACAACTACCTGTGGATTCCTCACCTGATGAATACTCCCATGGCGCCAGCATTTGACGGAAATCTTCTTACTAGTCTCTGCACGTCGACGAGGACGTCACTCTAGCCCACGCGACGCCGTCTGACGTCATACAGGCAATAAGAAGTCCTCGCCGACGTGCCGATGACAGTTCCCTTTTTTCCGTGCATTCGAAACGGTTATCTTCGAGGGAGTTACTGTTACCTTCGTGGTTACAGTGTATTGTCTGCTGCGTAGTCTTCTCTGCGGTAACAATGTCTCAGAGGAAGTCGGGTTTCAAGCCCTGTCGAGAGTGTGGGGGCAAGATGTCAGTTACAGACCTCACTCCGACTGTCTATGGTGTTTGAGCTCCGACCACGACGTCTCGACTTGCGATTCATGTCAACACATGAATCCGAAGGCCCTCAAAGAGCGCGAGGCCAAGTTATTCATGGCAAAGTCAAAGAAGAAGGAGAAACATCATAAGAAGTCTTCTTCGCCAAGGTCTCACCGGCGTCATCGAGACTCCCGGCGCCGTAGAGACTCACGACGTCACTCCAGCAAGGAGTCTCGTTCGAGGTCACCTTCGGCTCGGCGTCGGAGGACTTGGGAGGTCAGCCCCACGGTCACGCCGCATCCATCGACGCCGTTGCCCTCTCCGGCGTCACCGACTTCACCTGGTCAGGCGTCAGTGATTGAGGTGGTGCAGCCTCTTGTGTTTTCTCCGGCGTCGCAGACGTCGAGGCCGGCGTCGGGGTCGCCCTCGATCCAGGCACCCCAGTATCCGGCTTTTCCCACTCCTGGAGCCGATAGTACCGCGTTTCTTAATGCGATGTATACCATCTTTCAGCAGATGGCTCCAGGAGCTGCTCCGGCTGGTCCTTCGGGGCCCTTGGCCTTTTCGTTGGGTGATCCTGCGCCTCTTCGGCCGGCACCCTTTATGCCCTTTCTCCCTTTTGGGAATGTGGGCTCGGCGCCGGTGCCGGCGTCGGTGGCCGCTCCGGTGGCTTCGGATGTTTCGGCCCCGGAGGTTGCCCCTCCGTCGAAGTCAGGATTTTGCCCTGTGACTCCGGTTGGTCCATCGGCTCCAAGACCTCGTCCTCCGGCTCCTGCCTCGGCGCCGAAGCTGCCTGTGGCGCCGGACGCGGCGTCAGATGCTTCTGGAGATCGGCGCCGTTCTTCGACGTCAGCGGAGGCCATGTCGACTCCGCGTATCGAGGAGAGACTTCATTCGAGGAGGCGTGCTCTCCGTCTTTTAGAAGAGCAAGAGTACCAGCGAGTCCTAGAGGAGGGAGAGATTGAGGACTCTGGAGACGGACTGCATGGTCTGGATACAGCCAGTGGGCTGGACACTTCCCCTGAGTGGGACCTTTCATCTCCAGGGGAATATACGGAGGAGGCTGCTTCCTTTCATGCTGTGGTGAGGAAGGCAGCGAGCTTTTTGGACCTGCCTTTGCCGGTGGCAGAGGCAAAGCAGAATTTGCTGACAGAGGTATTGCATCCGGCCTCTGCTGCAGCTGAGCCTCTCTTGCCATTTAATGAGGCTTTGCTGGATCCGGTGTTGGAGGTGTGGAAGAAGCCGGTGTCTTCCTCGGCCGTTCATAGGGCTGTGGCCAGGAGGTATCGAGCTGCACCATCTGACCCTGGCTTTCTCTCTAGACACCCTACGCCGGAGAGCTTGGTGGTGCAAGCCTCCTGTTCCTCAAAGTCAGCGCCTGGTTCCTTCCCGACGGTGCCTGGAGACAGAGACTCCAAGAAACTGGATGCGCAGTCCAAGAAAATATTTTCGTCATGCATTTTGGCGTTGAAGGCCACCAACGCCACGTGCATTCTGGGGAGGTACATCCATGCGCTGATGGATGATATTTCGTCTTCATTCACGGAGCTTCCCCAGGGTCTTTTGGATGTGGTCTCGGACGCCCAGGCTGCCGCGACCCAGATTATCCAGTCTGGGCTGGACACGACCGACTCGGTGGCCAGGGCGATGGGCACGGCTGTGGTGGCAAGAAGACAGGCCTGGCTCCGAAACTCAGGGTTCTCTGCGGATGTGCAGTCGACCCTACTGGACCTCCCGTTTGATGGGGACAGACTGTTTGGAGCCAAGGCAGATTCAGCCTTGGAACGATTTAAGGAGAGCAGAGCCACAGCCAAATCGTTAGGACTGCAAGCTCCTTCTTCCTCTGCCTCTTCTAGAATTTTCAGGAGGTTTCGGGGATTTGGGCGTGGCTCTTATTCCTCTTCCTTTCGGGGGAGGTTCCAGCAACCCGCCTCTTCCCTCCCCTATAGGTCATTTAGAGGGAGGGGGAGGGGTGGGGTCCGTACCAGAGGAGCCTCTCAACAGCACTCTGCCTCTTCCTCGTCCTCTGGAGGGGTGCAGCAGGGGAAGCAGCCTTAGGCTTCCACCGTTTCCCACTCACTCCTCTCCTGTAGGGGGAAGATTACAGCGTTTTCTCCACAAGTGGAAGTCTATCACAACGGCACTTGGGTTCTCGGCATTGTGGGAAAAGGCTACGCCCTTCCCTTTCGGGAGTTCCCGCCCCTCATCCCGCCCCGCCCATCTTATTGTTCAGAAGAACACCTCCTGTTGCTAGAACAGGAGGTTCAAGTCCTCCTTTCAAAGGGCGCGGTAGAGTTGGTCCCAGAGCAGGAAAAGGGTCGAGGTTGTTACTCAAGATACTTCCTGATTCCCAAAAAGGATGGTCAGTTGAGACCAATCCTGGATCTGAGGATCTTGAATTGGTTCCTCAAACAGGAAAAGTTCAAGATGCTGACCCTAGCACAGGTGCTTTTGGCGTTGAACAAGGAAGATTGGATGGTGTCTGTCGACTTGCAGGATGCTTACTTTCATATCCCGATACTCAAGTCGCACAGGAAGTATCTCCGGTTTGTGGTAGGGTCGCAGCACTATCAGTTTGCGGTCCTCCCGTTTGGTCTTACTTCAGCACCTCGAGTCTTCACAAAGGTGATGTCAGTGGTTGCGGCGGAGCTCAGAAGGAAGGGGATAGCAGTATTCCCTTACTTGGACGACTTGTTGATCAAAGCCAAGTCCCCGGAGCTTGTGTCGCATCATCTGCAGTCAACAACCCAGTTGTTGTTCGACCTGGGCTTTTCGGTGAACGTGCCCAAATCTCACCTGGAGCCCTCTCAGCGCCTCCTGTTCATAGGGGCAGTACTGGATACAACATTGAGTCGAGCCTTTCCTCCGCCTCAGCGGATTCAAGATATTCAGGAATTGGTTCCAATGTTTCGAAATGGAGCGGTAGTTCCAGTCCTCAAGGTCCTTCGTCTGCTCGGTCTGTTCGCCTCCTGCATTCTGTTGGTCACGCATGCTCGCTGGCACATGAGGGCTCTTCAGTGGTGCCTCCGAAGGCAGTGGTCTCAACACAAGGGAGATTTAGAAGGTACTGTCAAGATCTCCAGAGATGCTGCTGTGGAATTGAAGTGGTGGATTGCGGGCAACAATCTTTCACAGGGGAAGCCGTTCGCGCAGTCGCCACCAGTGGCCACGGTAATAACGGATGCCTCCACCCTAGGATGGGGAGCTCATCTGGGGGATCTGGAGATCAAAGGGCTTTGGTCTCCAGAGGAACAGGTGTTTCATATCAATCTGTTGGAGTTACGGGCTGTACGTTTGGCTCTCAAGGCCTTCCTCCCATCCCTTCGTGGTCAGTCGGTACAGGTCCTGACGGACAATACTACCACGATGTGGTACATAAACAAACAGGGAGGAGTAGGGTCGTACCTTCTCTGCAGAGAAGCTCTTCGGCTATGGTCCTGGGCAAAGGACCATCAGATTTGCTTGGTGGCAAATCATCTGGCCGGGGTCTTGAATGTACGTGCGGACAGTCTCAGTCACCAATTCTCGGCAGACCACGAGTGGCGTCTCCATCCAGATCAAGTCTGTTTAATCTTCCAGATGTGGGGGTTTCCTCGGATAGATCTGTTTGCCACTCGGGAGAACGCGCATTGCCCGTTATTCTGCAGCCTCCAGTATCCGATGCAGGGAGCGTTGGGGGACGCGTTTCAGATAACCTGGTGCGACCAGTTGCTTTACGCGTTTCCCCCCATACCCTTGATTCCTCGAGTGGTGAGGAAAATTCGCCAAGACCGGGCCCAAGTCATCTTAATAGCTCCGGATTGGCCAAGGAGGGTATGGTACTCCGACCTTCTCCAACTCTCACTGTGCCCTCCGCTCCGTCTCCCTCTCAGGGCAGACCTCCTCTCGCAGTCGCAGGGGCAGGTTTTACACCCCAACCTCCAGAGTCTGCACCTACATGCTTGGAGATTGAACGGGGCAACCTGAGTTCCTTCTCTCTCCCGCCTGATGTAGTGGATGTTATCTTAGCGGCCAGGCGACACTCCACTAAATCTATCTACCCTAATAGGTGGTCTAAATTTGTTATGTGGTGTGGAGAGAGACAGATTGATCCCTTACATGCTCATCTGTCACATGTTTTGTCTTTTGCACTGTCTCTAGCGCAGAAAGGTTGTGCAGTAGCTACCATTAAGGGTTATTTGTCGGCCTTGTCAGCCTTCATTTGTCTTCCAGACCAACCATCGTTATTTAAATCCCCTATTGTTCTCAGATTCTTGAAAGGTCTTCTGAATCAATATCCTCCAAAACCATTCGTTATGCCTCAATGGGATTTGTCCTTGGTCCTGACTTTCCTTATGGGGTCCCCTTTTGAGCCTATGCATTCTTGCCCCTTAAGGTATTTGGTTATTAAAACAGTATTCCTGGTAGCTATAACATCTGCAAGGAGAGTGAGTGAGTTGCAGGCCTTATCGGTTAAACCCCCTTATATAACGTTTTATGGGGATAAGGTGGTGTTGAGGACCAAGGCTGCTTTCCTTCCGAAGGTTGTTTCACCCTTCCATTTGGCTCAGACAATCACTTTGTCCACGTTTTATCCTCCGCCTCATCCTTCAAAGGAGGAAGAAAGACTACATCGCCTGGACCCAAAAAGGGCGTTGAGCTTCTATATCGACAGAATGAAGGATATCAGGCTGGAGGATCAGCTGTTTGTCGGATACGTGGGCAAGAGGAGAGGAAAGGCAGTCCACAAGAGAACACTCTCCAGGTGGGTTGTTCTTTGCATTAAAATCTGTTACTCTTTGGCAAAGAAGGATCCGCCTGAGGGCATTAGAGCTCACTCCACCAGAGCTAAGTCGGCCTCTTCGGCCTTGGCCAGGGGTGTTCCTGTGGTTGACATCTGCAAGGCCGCAACTTGGTCGTCCCTTCACACTTTTGTGAAACATTACTGTTTGGACTCTGAGGTCAGAAGGGACGGTCATTTTGCACGGTCAGTGCTGCAGGATTTCTTGGTTTGACCATTTAGGCACCCACCGCCGGGCGTGGTACTGCTTTGGGACTCTATTCATCAGGTGAGGAATCCACAGGTAGTTGTATCCATCAGAAGAACGAGTTACTTACCTTCGGTAACGACTTTTCTGGTGGATACATTAGCTACCTGTGGATTCCTCACGGTCCCACCCGCCTCCCCGTTGCCTTTTTGGTCTCTCCAAGCAATCCTTGAGTGTGCTCCTTTTGGTCTTCAAAGTTGCAATACATTTTGCATGTATGATATTTGTATATATGTGTATATTTATATATAAATCTATATATATATTGGGTATATACATGATTCGTATGTATAAATATATTTATTTGTTTAAAAAAAAAATAAAAAAAAAAAGGTTATATTAAATCTACAGCTATTTTATTGCAATGTTGTGTGATTTACAATATTAAGAGATGTTGCTTTGCTCTTTCATTGCATTGGGTTATTATTATTATTCTCATGCACGTAAAAAATGTTGGTACTGTCATCGGCACGTCGGCGAGGACTTCTTATTGCCTGTATGACGTCAGACGGCGTCGCGTGGGCTAGAGTGACGTCCTCGTCGACGTGCAGAGACTAGTAAGAAGATTTCCGTCAAATGCTGGCGCCATGGGAGTATTCATCAGGTGAGGAATCCACAGGTAGCTAATGTATCCACCAGAAAAGTCGTTACCGAAGGTAAGTAACTCGTTCTTTAAGTCTCTGGTGTTGGCTCAAAGAGCCTTCTACGGTATTGGCCCAAATTGCTTTCAGGATAAGTTTCTTCCTTTTTCTCATAGCAGACTTTTGAGATCAAGTAAGGCCTGATTTAAAATTGCTAAGTTTAAACTGCAAGGTAGGGAAGGAAGATCATTCCCCTACCTAGCAGCTAAAGCTTGAAAATAACTCCCTCTTACTATTCATTCAATCAAGTTGGAGAATCATTTTAGGAAACTCCTGAAATCGTGTTTCTTTTTTTGTTGTAATCGTGTGCTCTTAAAGTGTTGAGTTATTTGGCTAGCACCAGGAGGCTCTTTCGGACCAGTGTACTGTTTCACTGGGTAATTGTCAGTTGGGTTTTGCAGTCCCTATCAAGCTTTGTTCTGGTCTGGAAATCTTGGTAAGAGTGATGTGTGCATATTTCCCTGTATGTGGTAGATAGTGGGCATTTCCATCCTGATCATGAGTCCAAGCTCTGCGAAGTCCCTAAGACAATAGATTCCGGTGGTCTACCTGGGTTCCCTTCCCATGTGAAGTATGCACCCCTAGTTAATCAGGCTAGAGAAGAAGGTCCCCTACCAATATCCCTTACTCATCCCTGGCCTCCTTAGATGTATGTATAGCATCCACCGCCAATAGTTCATCCATGATTGTATATCTTTTATCCAACCTGTAGTTTACAGGGACAGTTTCCACAATTCACACAATAGAGAAAGCTTGGCACCTTTTGTGCTACTGTAGGAAAGTGACCTTTTATATATGGTCACCCCACTTTAAGTGCTGGCCGGTTCATAGGATAACATTGAACTTGAGCCAGGGCAGACCCGGGTTGCTATGTCCATTGTGGTACCACATAGATACATCAAGTTTAGTGTCATATAACGTTCTTTCTGATGGATACAACTACCTGTGGATTCCTCACCTAAAGAATTTTCCCCACGCGGCGCATTCAACGGAAATTTTGTTCTAGCTCTGCACGCACGTTGACGATGTCACAATTGCCCGACTCCCACGTGACGCCGTATGACGTCATCCAGGCAATAAGAGGGCCTCGTTGATGTGCAGACATCAGTTCCCTTTTTTCCGTGCCTTCGAGTAACGGTTATTTCTTCGAGGCTACCAGGGAGCTACTGTTTCACTGCGTGTGTAACAGTGTCGCAGCCAAGGAAGTCGGGTTTTAAACCCTGTTGGGAGTGCGGAGGTCGAATGTCGGTCACAGACCCACACGTAAATTGTTTGTGGTGTCTGAGTTCTGACCATGAGGTCGAGGCGCATGAATCCAAATGCCCTTAAGGAGCAGGAGGCCAAGTTGTTCCTGTCAAGATCCAAGAAGAAGAAGCATCATCGCCGTGAGTATTCTTCTAAGTCCTCCAGATCTCACCGGCGTCATCGAGACTCCCGGCGCCGGTCAAGTAAGGACCGCTCCTGTTCGAGGTCGCCATCGGCTCGGCGTCGACCGACTTGGGTGATCAGTCCAACTGTTAATCCTCCGCCTCAGATGACTCCAGCTTCCCCGACGTCACCACTGTCGGTCTTTGAAGTTGATCCACATCAGGAGCCGAGGGCCTCTCTGGCGCAGATGGAGATGCCTGAGCCGACGCCGGCTTCGCCTCATGCACCGGCTCCCCACAGTTATCCGGCGTTCCCGGCGCCGGGCGCAGACCCAGCAGCATTCCTCAATGCAATATTCAACATCTTTGTCACCATGGCGCCGGGAGGTGTGCATGCGGGGCCTTCAGGTCCATTGGCCTTCGACATGGTTGTTCCAGCTTCATATAGACTGAAGCCCTTCATGCCTTTTCTTCCTTCGGGAAGTGCTGGTTCGGCACCGGTACCAATGGCATCGCCTAGAAGACCGGTGACGCCGTCGATGTCCACCGCCCCGGTGCCGATGAGTTCGCCACAGCTTCAATCAACCTTGAAGAAGCCTATGGCATCGCCGTCCGAGGTCTTCGGTGTCGGCTGACGCCTTATCGATGCCAGGGATTGAATCCAGGCTCTGCTCCAGAAGGTTGGCTCTGAGGCTGCTAGAGGAGCAAGTGTATGAGAAGCAGCTCTTGGAGGAGGGAGAGATTGTGGAGCCACTAGGAGACCTTCAAGGCTTGGACACGGCGAGTGGTTTGGACACTTCCCCGGAGTGGGACTTGGCTTCTCCGGGGAAGTACACTGAGGAGGCTGCCTCTTTTTCATACTATGGTCCGGAAGGCAGTTGATTTTTTGGACCTTCCTCTTCCAGCTGCTGTTGTCAAGGCCAACATTCTCACTGAGGTTTTGCATCTATCGTCAGCTGTGGCAGAGCCGCTTCTTCTGTTTAATGAGGTGCTTATGGACCCAAATATGGAGGTGTGCAGGCTTCATGCTCCTCTCGCTCTGGGATCTTTTCCAGGGGTTCCCGCAGACAGGGAGTCTGAGAAAGGACCAGTCTGCTAAGAAGGCTTTCTCTTCATGTAGCATGGCTCTCAAATGTACGAATGCTACTTGTATTCTAAGACGATATATTTATGCTCTTATGGGCGAGTCAATAACATCGGACTCCTGGGTCACTGACATTGTGGGGAAAGGTTATACTCTTCCCTTTCGGGTGTTCCCCCTCCCATCCTTCTGTTCGCAAGACCGTCTTCTTTTACTACAACAGGAAGTGCTAATCCTTTTGTCGAAAGGCGCAGTGGAGTTGGTTCCAGAGCAGGAGAGGGGTCAGGGCTGCTATTCAAGATACTTCCTGATCCCCAAAAAGGATGGTTGGTTGAGGTCAATCATGGACCTGAGGATTTTGAATTGGTTCCTCAAGCAGGAAAAGTTCAAGATGCTGACCCTGTCACAGGTTCTTTTGGCGTTGACGAAGGAGATTGGATGGTGTCTGTCGACTTGCAGGATGCTTACTTCCATATCCCGATCCTCAAGTCAAGAAACACTATCAGTTTGCGGTCCTTCCGTTTGGTCTTACTTCGGCACCTCGAGTCTTCACAAAGGTGATGGCGGTGGTTAGAAGAAGGGGGATAGCAGTATTTCCTTATCTGGACGATTGGTTGATCAAAGCCAAGTCTCCGGAGCTCCTGCGGCATCATCTGCAGTCGACAACTCAGTTGTTGTTCGATCTGGGCTTTTTGGTGAACGTGCCCAAATCTCACTTGGAGCCCTCTCAGCACCTCCTGTTTATAGGGGCAGTACTGGACACAACATTGAATCGGGTCTTTCCTCCGCTGCAGCGGATTCAGGACATTCAGACATTGATTCCAATGTTTCAGAATGGATCGGTCGTTCCAGTCCTCAAGGTCCTTCGTCTGCTCGGTCTGTTTGCTTCTTGCATTCTGCTGGTCACTCATGCACGCTGGCACATGAGGGCTCTTCAGTGGTGCATCCGCAGTCAGTGGTTTCAACACAAAGGAGATCTTGAGGAATCAATAAAGATCTCCAGAGATGCTGCAGTGGATCTTCAATGGTGGGCTGTGGACGGCAACCTTTCCCCAAGGAGAGCTGTTGTCGCTGCCACCTCCGGTGGCAACAGTGATAACGGATGCCTCCACTTTAGGGTGGGGTGCTCATCTGGGGGACCTGGAGGTCAAAGGTCATTGGTCTCCAGGGGAACAGAGGCTTCACATCAATCTGTTGGAATTGTGGGCGATCCGTCTGGCTCTCACGGCCTTCCTCCCTTCCCTTCGCTGTCGGTCGGTTCAAGTCCTAACGGACAACACTACTGCGATGTGGTATGTAAACAAGCAGGGAGAAGTGGGGTCGTACCTTCTCTGCAGAGAAGCTCTACGGCTCTGGTCCTGGGTTCAGAACCATTGGATTTGCTTGGTAGCAAACCATTTGACCGGAGTTCTGAACGTGCGTGCGGATGATCTCAGCCGGCGCATCTCGACCGATCACGAGTGGCGTCTTCATCCAGATCTGGTCCTTTACATCATCCAGATGTGGGGGTATCCACAGATAGATCTGTTTGCCACTCGGGAGAACGCGCACTGCCCGTCATTCTGCAGCCTCCAGTATCCGATGCAAGGAGCTTTGGGGGATGCTTTTCAGATGTCCTGGAAGGGTTAGTTGCTTTACGAGTTTCCCCCCCATACCCTTAATTCCTCGGGTCCTGAGGAAGATCTGCCAAGACTGGGCCCTAGTCATCTTAATAGCTCTGGATTGGCCATAAGGGTATGGTATTAGGACCTCCTCCAACTCTCTCTGTGCCCTCCGCTCCATCTCCCTTACAGGGCAGACCTCCTCTCGCAGTCACAGGGGCAGGTTCTACACCCCCCACCTCCAGAGCCTGCACCTTAATGCCTGGAGATTGAACAGGCCAATCTGAGTTCCTTTTCTCTCCCGCGTGAGGTGGTGGAAGTTATATTATCAGCCAGGCGACACTCCTCCAAATCTATCTATGCAAGCAGGTGGGCTAAATTTGTGAATTGGTGTGGAGAGAATCAAATTGATCCCTTGAGTGCCCACTTATCTGATATACATTTGTTTGCATTATCCTTGGCACACAGAGGATGTGCAGTTGCCACTGTTCAGGGTTATTTATTTGCGCTGTCGGCTTTTCTGTGCCTTCCAGACCAACCCTCCTTGTTTAAGTCACCTATTATTTTGAGGTTCATTAAGGGTCTCATTAACAAGTTTCCTCCCCCTCCATTCGTTATGCCACAGTGGGATCTTAACTTAGTATTGATCTTTCTTATGGGCTCACCGTTTGAACCGATGCATTCTTGTCCATTGAGGCTTTTAGTTTTACGAACTGTTTTTCTGGTTGCCATAACATCTGCTAGAAGGGTGAGTGAGCTCCAGGCTCTTAGTGTAGAACCCCCATATACGTCCTTTTACAGGGACAAAGTGGTGTTAAGGACCAAGGCGGCTTGCCTACCGAAGGTTGTTACACCCTTTCATTTAGGACAGTCCATCACTCTTTCTTCCTTCTATCCTCCACCTCATCCATCCAAGGAGGAAGAGAGGCTTCATAGACTTGACCCAAGAAGAGCGTTGAGGTTCTTCGTCGACAGGCAGATAAGACGATCAGCTCTTCGTCGGTTACGTGGGGAAGAGGAGAGGCAAAGCTGTCCACAAGAGAACGCTTTCCAGGTGGGTCATTTTTTGCATCAAATTGTTATTCTTTAGCAAAGGAGGAACCTCCTGTGGGGCTATGTGCCCATTCCACCAGGGCTAAGGCTGCTTCATCGACCTTAGCTGGAGGTGTTCCTGTGGTTGACATCTGCAAGGTGGCAACTTGGGCATCCCTCCACACTTTTGCCAAGCATTATTGTTTGGACTCTGAAGTTAGGAGGGATGGCCATTTTGCATGCTCAGTGCTGTAGGATTTCTTGGTTTGACCATTCAGGCACCCACCACCGGGGCCAGTACTGCTTTGAGACTCTATTCTTTAGGTGAGGAATCCACAGGTAGTTGTATCCATCAAAAGAACAAGTTACTTACCTTCGGTAATGCCTTTTCTGGTGGATACACTCGCTACCTGTGGATTCCTCACGGTCCTACCCGCCTCCCGGTTGCCTGGATGGTCTTACCAAGATTTCCTTGGGTGAGTACCCGTATGTTCTACATATGCATATGCTGATGCAATGATTTATATTTGTGTATATATTTGTTTCTGTATATATATTTTTGAAGAAAAAAAAGTGTATATATGTATTTATTTATACACCTATTTCGTATTGCTTATTTCTATTGGTTATGTTTCATATTAGTGGAAATAAATATTGGTATACAAGTTTGATTGACGTGTGATAACTGACGTCTGCACGTTGACGAGGACCTCTTATTGCCTGGATGACGTCATAGGGCGTCACGTGGGAGTCGGGCAATTGTGACGTCGACGTGCAGAGCTAGAAGAAATTTTCAGTCGAATGCTGGCGCATGAGGAAAATTATTTAGGTGAGGAATCCACAGGTAGCTAGTGTATCCACAAGAAAAGGCGTTACCGAAGGTAAGTAACTTGTTCTTCCCTCTTCAACACAAATTTGGTGTCGAGGGATGGCTGACATACAGCCAGGTGGCACCCTTGAGGTTGCCTGCTTGTTTGCCAAAACTCTGTGCTCTGGCTGGTCAGCCCGTCCTTTTTCCTGTGCATTTTTTGTAAACAATTTTCGATTATTCTAATTGGCTTGTGAGGGCTCTGTGTAGATCCCTATTACATTAGACATTTAAAAGGAGCTTAGTGAATGAAGAAAGTTTTTTTAACATTTTCAAAATTTTTAATGAAGTCCAAACTCCTGTGTTAAAAGGCACAATGGATGCTGACCAGTCTCAGCTTGTCCATCCTGTCAGCCCTCCCGACCAATGATCTGAGAGCTCTGTGCAAAGCAAAGAGTCATTGACTATAGAACTCCAGCCAAAAAGGGGGACCTTGGGAAGGCGCTCAGTCTCTATGAAGAGGAGAGAGTAGAGAAAGAGGACGCTTCCTCAGAGGGTGACCCTGTAGAGGTCGAATGAAGATGCCCTAGCTCCAGACCCCTTTCACTTGTGGGAAGTGACAAAAGTGACTCTAGCAGAACCCCCACTCGTTAGAGAATAGGACCCCTAGAGGTAGAGTTGGATTTAATCTCCCTGGAGAAGTGAGAACTTGAACTTGAGGAGACTAGCCTTAGAGGAAAGGAGGGCTAAGTTCGACCTTAGGCCAAAGATGGTGGCAGCAATGATAACAGCAGGGAAAAGGAGGAATACTTTTACCCAAAAATCCCTAAAGGGATTGCCCCTAGCTATAGTGATGGAGATGATATTGATAAATAGTTTGCAGCCTTTGAGAGGGCTGCAGGAAGATAAAGGTATCATCTCATCACTTGGGCTTTCTACTTTGGGAGTTATTCCCACTGAATGGCAAAGATAGACTTCTGACCCTCTCTGACACACATATCAAAAAGACACTCATAAAAGAGTTTGGAGTCACAGCAGAACAGAATAGACTGAGGTTTAGGGACACACAGAATGGTCAGAACCAGACCTGTATGGATTTAGTGGTCTGGTCAGTCAAATCACTGAAGGGCTGGATTAAAGGCAATAAGGTGGACACTTATGAGGGGCTTTATAGTTTAATTATGAAAGAGCACATCTTAACTAATTGTATCACAGAGCAATTGTGTCCGCATCTGGTAGATTCTGAATTATCTTCTCATAGAGAGCTGTGGAAGATAGCTGACAAATGACTCAGATCCATGGTGTCTAAAAAAGCCCAGGGTGGAGATGACCAGAAAAACGGTTCACAGGCTTCCCAGCAGGGGGAAGAGGTGAGCAAGGAGAACGATAAAAAGGAGCTCTTAAAAAGGACCCAAAAGACTTCTTAGGAAGGTGGGCCCAAGACGTCTCCTAATCCAAAGGTAAGGGGTACAAGTGTACTGGGATTCAGCAAAGGCTGATGGGTTATACCATGACTGTCATCTACCATGCCATAAGAAAGGTGATGCAGTGTTTTCGAAAACCTCCCCCAGTGGTGGACAGTCAAAGGGAGTGGCTACTATAGGAGTGGGGGTAGAGGTGTGCTCTGGAGAGGCCAGAGGACACACTGAGTCTACTTTAGTTTCCCTGGGTGGGGTAGATATTGAAGTACTGACTGTTTTACCTTCAAGCTTGGAGAAGTATAGACAATGGCAAAAAATCAATGGGACAGAAGTAGATGCTCCAAGGAATACAGGTGCCAGTGTCACCATGGTGGCAGCCAGAATGGTTTCCCCAGACCAGATGTCGCCTGGTGTCAGTCACCAGGTTACCAGCACTGCCTATGTGACGACTAAGCTCCATTTAGTGGCCTTGGTAAGTGTAGAATGGGGAGGGGAAACTGGTTTAAAGAAGGTGGGTGTGTCCCATGCCATCTCAGTAGTGTCTTTTGTGAAATTATCTAAAGACTTCTGCGTGGGCAGAAGTAGAAAAGGAGGCTCATGCAGAATGCTAAATCTTTTTGAGTGGGTGTATGTTACAACCAGAGCACAGGCAACAGGACAGGGAAACAAGGGGAACTTGGATTCTGAAACAGTGGACCCAGTGACTCCAACAAGAGAAAGGGCAAGAAATCTGCTAAGTCACTTCTAAGCGGTTACAGAACCAGGGGGGAACGTTCTCCTGAGGGAGATGCCGTGGTTCCTAGGGAGATAGCTGCAACTGGCCTGACCTGGCAGAGCTTCTCCGTGCAAGGAGACTCTTCAAACAGAACCTATGCCCTACTCCTGAGGACATTAGGCAGCAGACTGCAAGGCAAGAAGAGGGAGATGACCATGGTACCCACAGGGTCTCCTGACAGGATGGGTTTCAGTCTACTGAGGCAAGGGATCCCACACTAGGAGCAGTCAGGAGAGTGGTGGTCCTCCAAATGTACAGAGTTAATCCTCAGTTTGGCCCATTACATCCCTCTAGATGGACACCTGGGACAAACCAAATCCTGGGACCGATTGTTTTCCCATTTTTATTGTCCCCAGATCTCTGAAAAGTGAAGTAATTTTGTCACTATTGGGTGATCTGCCAAACCAGTGACAAGACAGGCACACGCCTGAAGGCTCCCTTAATTCTACTACCTATGGTTGGGACTTTCTTTGAGAGGGTGGGGGTTGACATTGTTGGCCCAATGGACCCGCAGACGGCATTGGGTAAAAGATTTATGCTAGTGGTAGTGGATCATGCCACTAGATACCCAGAGGCAATTCCTCTCAGGACTGCAATTGCCCTTGCAGTAGCAAAGGCCCTACTTGTTATCTTTACCAGGGTTGGGTTTCCTGAGCATGTATTGTCAGATAGAAGGATTAATGTTATGTCAGTGTATCTGAAGGCTATGTGTGGTGAGTTACAAGTTCACCACCGCCTATTACCCCCAGAAAAATGGTTTAGTTGAGGGATTCAACACAACCTTGAAGGGCATGCTAATGGACCTCCCTGATAAACTCAGAAGGAGGTGGGATTTCCTTTTACCTTGCTTACTGTTGGCGTACAGAGAGGTACCACAAAAGGGGGTTGGGATCAGCCCTTTTGAACTTTTGTTTTGCCCTCCTTTAGGGGGGTCTATTGTGGTTTGTGAGGGAAGCCTGGGAGAGGACTCTTAAAGAGCCCAAACTGGACATAGTTGACTATGTACTAGGCCCCTGTTCACTCAGGCAGAGTATATGAAAAAGCAAACAGAAACCTTGAAGCCAGCCAGGAGCCTATCAAGCACTGTTGTGACCGAAAGTCTGCAGTGGTGGAGTACCAACCAGGACAGCTGGTGTATGTATTAGAGCCTGTGGCTCCCAGGGCCCTCCAGGTCAAGTGGACTGGGACCTCTCCAATTGTGGTGAAGAGGGAAGTCACTTGCTTGTTTGACTTGGGCACCCCAAGGAATCCTTACAGGTTGCTGCATGTTAACTGCCTAAAACCACACCAGGATGCTGCTGATATTACCATGCTCATGGTCACTGATGAAGGCCAGAGGAGGAAAGGGAACCCCAGGATAGCTCAGTAGCAGGTGAATTCTTGCCCGACTCCCTCACTGCCAAACAGCAAACTGACTGCAGGCAACTACTAGAGCAGTTTGCTGAGCTCTTTTCCTTACCCCTGGTTGGACAAAATGGTGTACACATGATGCGGACACTGAAGACAGCCTCCGTGTCAAATTCAAAATCTAGAGGTTGTCGGTCCCAGTTAAGGCTTGCATTAAGGCTGATTTCAGCAAGATGTTAGAGGTTTGGGTCATTGAGCCTTTTGACAGCCCCTAGGCTAGCCCAGTGGTGCTGTCCCCACATCTCACTCAAAAGCTGGGAACCCAGAGACGAGATTCTGTGTGAATTACAGAGGCCTTAATGCAGTTAACAAAAACAATGCTTCTCTTATTCATAGTGCAGATGATCCGATTGACAAGTTGGGTGCTGCCAAGTTTCCAAGTACCTTTGATGTAACCTCAGAGTCCTGGCAAGTTGGACCTCACCCAGGGAGCCAAAGCGCAGTCAGCATTTTCCACCCCAGAGGGCTACTAGCAGTTCAATGTGATGCCCTTTGAGTTAAAAAACACCTCTGCCACCTTCTAAAGGTTAATGAATCGAGGTCTACCAGGCCTGGAAGACGTTAGTGCAGAATATCTAGACGACATTGCTGTTTTTAGCTCCATCTGGGAGAAGTTACTCTGCAGCAGGCAAGCCTAAACTATCAAGGCCAGTAAGTGCCAGATATGGCCGAGTTCTGTTCTGTACCTGGGCCACCATTTAGATGGAGTCCAAGCGCAACCTCTCCAGCCAAAGATCCAGACCATTCTGAACTGAGAGCCTCCAAAACCGAGGCTCCTGTCAGGGCTTTCTTTGGCTTGACTTCTTACTATAGAAGGTTTAAGATTTATAGGACTGGTGTTGCTTCACTAACTGAAATTACCTCTAAGAAGCAGCCTAAAAAGGTCATCTGGACGACAGAATGCCAAAAAGGTTTTGACACCCTGTTCTCAAAGCACCTGACTATACCAAAGAGGTAATTGTCCATACAGACGCTACTGAACATGGGATTTGGGCAGTGTTAGCACAACAAATGATCAACCAATTTGCCTGTATCAGCAGGTAATTCATCCCTAGAGAGCAGCGCAGGAGTGCCCTTGAGAGGGAATCTTCTGTTGTGGTTTGGTCCTTGAAGAAGCTGAGACCCTTCCTGTTTGGGGCTCACTTCAAGGTTCAAACCAACCACACGCCTTTCAGATGGCTGATGCAGATGAGATGAGAAACCCCCAAACTGTTAAGGTGGTTCTTGTCCCTACAGGGGATGGACTTTATAGTGGAACACAGACCAGAGACTGACCATGCCAGTACAGATGGCCTTTCCAGGTTCTTCCACTTAGATGATCAGTACCAGTATGTAAGTCAGTTGCTCATCCCCTTTTGTGTGGTGGGTGGGGGATTTGAGGCGCTCCATGTATGAAATTGCTCCTTTATGTATGGCCACCCCCTGCTGATATATATACGACTGTTAGTGCACTGGAAGTCTGCTAATCAGGCACCAGTGCTCGTGATCTCTCCCTAAATTGATTTGTCGACTTGGTAATTCACTGTTTGGCAAGGACTTTACCACCTACGCCCTGGGTGCCATTTAGTAGGAGTGTAAAAGGGGGGTAAAGGGGTCCCCAGAACTGCTCGAGTTCGACTGTGCCTTCACTAAGTGGCACAAATCAATACACTGCCTTACATATAAGTCAGACACCCCTTATAAAGCCCTCTACAGCCCAGGAGGCAGGGTGCTTTTTATTTGAGGTGCAGGCATGTAAGCACAAGCTTATGTCTCTATAGTGTCTTTTCCAGTAAAGTACACTATACGTGTTGACCGGTGCATAGGATAACATGAGACTTAAGCCCGGGCGGCTGTGGGTTGTTAGCTCCAGTGTTGTGCCACCTAGATATGTCACATTTGGTGTCAAACATGCTTTCTCTCCCCCGACACAAATCTGGTGTTGAGGGACGGCTGGCATGCACCCAGGTAGCACCCTCGAAGTTGCCCACCTGTTTGCCCAATCTTTTTGTGCTCTGACTGGTCAGCCTCTGCTTTTTCCTGCGTCTTCTGCCACCAAGACAGGGTTCTGACCTCCTGCCATGTAGTGTGGGCACTCCCAGGAGTTGGAGACAAAGGCAGGAAGGAGGTCACACCTTCTGCCCCCGAGACAGGCTTATGAATAGGCATATCAAGGCTTTGAGTGTCAAAGGCTTCACAGCCACTGATAGCCATCTGTGCTGTCCCCAGAGGAGGAAACAGCCATCCCCTTGCCCCAGACACATTTGCTCATGGTCAGGCTGGTAAATAGATATGCAGGGCAGTGCATACCCCCAGCAGACCGGGAACTGCATGAACAACACTTATCCTTGGCTAAAACTCAGCACTCCCGACCAGCGGGACCCTGTGGAAGTCAGAAGCACCCTCATTCTCCCTTGGACTAGTGGCACTAGTCCCTGCAAACTCCAGGTAAAAAAAAAAAAAAGCTCTCCTGATCTGAAGGTTCACCAGCCATCAGGCCAACCGTGGGATCGTCGAAAGCCAAGTGGGTCAGTGTCTTCTGGGAGTTGTACTCTTCCCAGCCCCGAAGCTTCAGGCCACTGCATCCCTCACCTGGTCCCTATGAAGTTCCCAAAGCTTTCCTGCACCTTTACCGCTGCCAAGGCTTGTTGGTTGCCACTCCAATAACTTACCCCTACACTCGAAGCGGCAACTGTAAGGCACATTGTGCAGCCTGCATCCGACATCTGCAATCCCAGCCCTACCTGAGTTTTTGCATCTCTTTGCCAACACCGTTGTGTAAGTGGTAAAATCATCACCAACGTGAGTCCTGGTCAGCACCACGGACAACGAGGAAAACACTGCACCCGGATGCCATGGACCAGATAAAACTGAACTGACTGTTGTGATCTGGTCCTAGGCACTGCACAACCTAAACCCTGCAAGGGTTCCACATAACTAGTTTTCTAAGTACTATTTTGCAACCAGTGGTATTTCTTCATAGACTCCAATGCAACGTTTAAATGCAATTTTTGCTGTGATTTATTTTAATTCTAAAATTCATAACTCCTGTAATGCTTATGCAGTTGTATTAGTTTTGGTGTCTAAGATAAAAACAAACTCGATTGTTGTAAATTGGTGTTGGATTTCTTTCAAATCATGTCAATTACTTATGGTCCATGTTGGTACTCTGAAATTCTTCACACATGTTCCTCTAAATAAATTCTGACTGCTCTTTGCAACACTACCAGTACTGAGCTAAGGATTTACTAGTGTGAATCCAAGGACCATCTTTGGGGTATTATGAGAGTATTACATGGTGAGGACTAACCCCCACACTACATAATACTCCACTTTCCTACAGGTGCCAATCTGGATAACAAATCCCACATGCAGACCTTAAGGACGACCAAAGAAGGGATCACAATGCCCGGCACAATTAGGTAAAAGAGTAGGTATTTAAGATTTTTTTTTTACTTTGGCACAATCCAGAGGCTCCCACTCCTTTCTATCCTTCTGAGCCAAACGCTGGGTAGGTGTTGCAGTTGGCATGCAAAGTAATAGGCTTCTATCTTGGGTACCCCCACTCCACCTATGTCATATGGCTGCTTCAGGATGTTCAGTTCAGTTCTATGCTGCTTTCCCTCCCACACCAGGGACATGTTTTCCTAGCAAGATTTTTCAGGAATTAGATAGCATAATAAAGTAAGCACCCCTTGAGTGAGGTATGAATCTAGTCAGCACCACCATCTTTACCTGGGTCACTCACTCATCAGGTAGAAGTCCATTCTCTAACAAAACTGTCATTTCAGACATTACCTTTCCTGTGCTGGGATGAATATATTTCTCGTGATCAGAGACACTGGAATACCAAAGTATTTAAGGCCTCCGATCTGTCATTGCAGTCCCAGGCAACCACCTTCTCCCTACTGGCTCATGCTCCAAAGCAAAACGGCCTGGACTTATAACAATTAGTATATATTCCAGACAAACTCATCTAGCATCTGAAACATTTATGTGTCCTAAACAACAGGGTCTCTCTGGTATATCCTGGTTATGTCAGCACATTGTGGTATAATGTGAAGGGCAGCACTTACTTTCCCTTTGTCCCAGTAATTTCCTGCACACTTAGGCTAAAGGCACCATCAGGTGAGTTAAAGGAGGGGTGGCATCAGGCATCCCTGACGCATACCTTGCCTCAGGGTTCAGCCATCAGCGAGGCCTTTACCCATATTGACTTGTACATCTTGTATTGATTAAACAATATGTACTGATATTAGGATCAAAGAGTCCGTTATAACCTTTCAAGCATCTGAAACAAGAAATCTCACCCTGCCGTATCAAATGCTTTCTCAATAACTAATATGCATATTAATCTACAGACAGTTCAAGAAAATTTGCATATGGCTTAGGCTATGCTAGTTAGGGATGCTGTTACGTTTGAGAATAAATCTGGACTGGTTTGAGTGAACAAGATGCATGATCACAGACAGTATTTGTTTAACTATGGATTTCTTAGTATCAACTGGGATTGATAGTGGCTTATATGATCTAGTCTTGTTGATCCTGCCCAGGATTAAATAACCATAGAAACCTCTATCTTTGTGTACACTGTTCTGTTGCAAAACAAATATTCTTAAAGACTTGTTACCTTCTCTCTAACTTTCATTGGTACCATCTATGTGAAAACTTAGAGGTTTTTCATATAATTCTTCATATGTATGTTAACTTTCCAATAGTTTCCTGTTAAGCTTCAGTTTTACAATAAGGGACCAAGAGGATGTGAATTGGAGCAGCAGACTGCTGTTGTGCGGGTCATAACTTTAGTCAGTGCAATTCTATGAGCTGTGTGAGGCAAAGGAGGGGAATGTCTCTTTTGGGGGTGATGTCCCTTCGTAGGTCTACAAGATTCAAGTTATTAGTCCTCATCTGAGCAGAATTGTGAGACCGTGGTCCTCCTAAGATGCCCCCTTTCCATTTCAACATACATTACACAATTGAAATTCCCCACCCATATCATTGGAGTACCACACAAGTAGCTATAACTTCCAAGGGTTTGGACAGAAGCATCTGGTCAAGACACTAATATCTGAAATATATTAAGAAGGTACAACTCCCAAAGGTATGGAATCCCTTGTATCATGACATAGCTCAAATCATGATAATAATGTCTTGTGTTTTTGAGGGGGTATCCCACCAGCCTCCCACACAGCCCATCTCCTTAAATAGGAAGAAAAGGAATTCTCCCCCCCCCAACCCCTCCCCCCCCATTTTGGCTGTTATAGTGGAGACTTCTAACGGCAGATTTCCCACCTTTAGAATAGTGTCCATATGTCTGACTGAATCTGATAGATTTTACAGTAGTGCTCCCACACAGTGCTAGGTGGTGCTGGGCACCTCCATACTGATTTCAAGCTGCTTTAGAAATGATGGAAGGAACTTTATGTATATTCAGCACCCTGTGCACCAATGTTAGTCAGTTACTTTCTGCGCCTTTGAATGTGGATCCAGTGCTTTGCTTCCTTTTTTATCAGCTGACAGTCTTACAAGTTTCTTTTCCAGTGTGCAAGACAACGATGTCCCCACTGAAGACTGCTGTGACGGTCTGAAAAAGATGTTAGTGGCTGACCAGCAGAATATGTGCCTCTGGTGCACGACTCAAAGTTGTGTAAAGAATGTTCCCTCATGCACCTGAAGGCTATCCCTGACTGTGAAGGGAAGCTTTGTCTTGCTGAACACTGAAAGAAGTTGTGGACCTCATGTAAGTCGAGCTCCATATCGAGGGCATGGACCCTTGCCTGGGACTAGTGACTTATGTGGTTGAAGTCTAAAAAGAAGCTTATGAAGTTGAGACAGGACTCCACCCCATCCTGCCAGCCTCTGACCAAAGAAGTCAGTAGGTCACCAAGATGCCCATAGATCTTTCTTTGATTCCCCATAGAGGAGCTGATTTCTCAACTGGTCTGGCTGTGCCCTGAATTCCAGAGCCTGTCAGTGACACTGCAGCCGGATGAGGCCTTTAAGTCATGCTGCATATTTGTGGCACTCTTCCACCTCCATCTTGTCCTTGTCATGTCTTTGGGCCCCAAGGATCCACTGAGCCTTCAGTCATGATAGGGCCGACGATTAATTCTCAGATGATGCCTGATGTACTGGAACTCATCTTGGGTTCTGAACCGATTTTGGTGCTGTCTATCTTTTCAACTCCAAGATATACGCTGGTCCCTTCTTCATCAGTGCCGGTGCTGATGTCGCCAGGGGTCGATTTCCTGCTGAGGGTCCGACACAGAGCCAAATCCCCCTTGGCCCTGACCAAGGCTATGCTTTGATTTCACCCCAGCACAACCAGTTTCCATATGATCAGATTCAAACAAAATACTCCCTTTGCCACAGAGCCATCCTTTGATGCTCTAGAGTGTTTTTTGGCTCGGACAATGACCAGGGCTTATTACCACCTAATATTGACAATGCAGATGATATATCCCTACATTACAAAGATGGTATTTTCTATATGGGCGTAAAGGACGCCATTGGGCTATTTAGTTCTTATGATGCAGGGCTAATTTCTCCTTCTGGACCCCGAGCAAAATAGTTTGCCATGGTAAATAGACGACCAGCTGTGTTCTTGGACCTACATCTACCTTCATTTGAAGTCAAGACAAATGTCCTTCCATTTAGTGAAGCCCTGACTGGCACCATAACAGGCACATAGGCCAAGCCTTGCTCTTGGCCACTGGTGAAGAGGCATGAGGGCACATGCTACAGACCAGCACCTGGTGACCCAGATTTTCTTAGATCCTGCTCCTGAGAGTTTGGGTGGCCCAGGCGTCCACCAGCAGAGTAAATCCTAATGCTTTTGAGATGACTCTTCCAGCTGCAGTTTTGAAAAAGATTCCCACACAGGTGATCACATCACACCTTTGGGGATTGAATGTCCTCATCTGCAAGTTTGGCATTGAGTTCGGTCATATGATTTTCTATTGGGCCTTTATATATACAGACCACGTGAAAAACCTGCACTGCCTCCCAGTCAACAAGAGAATCACCTTCAAACTCCTCACCCACGCTCACAAAGCACTGCACAACACCGGACCAGAATACCTCAACAGACGACTCTCCTTCTACACACCGACCCGACATCTCTGCTCCGCAGTCCTTGCCCTCGCAACCGTTCCACGGTCTGCAGAATTACAACAAGCGGTAGATCATTCTCGCACCTCGCAGCAAAAACGTGGAACACTCTTCCCACCCACCTGCGCCAGACTAAAGACCACCTTACCTTCAGGAAACTTCTGAAAGCCTGGCGATTCGAGCATTAGCAGCACCTCCGCACCCCCCCCCCCCCTCTCCTCAGCACCTTGAGACCCTCACAGGTGAATAGTGCCCTTTACAAATTCCTGATTGATTGATATGCACAACCTCAAGGACATGGCCAGCAAGATCTTTGGCTGTCCTGGAACACTTCAGGCATTCCTTGGGTCTAACCATTCTGGACTGCCAGGATGCAGCCAAATATGTAATTTAGGCTGTCTAGGACACTACCAATAGCTTGGGGCGAGCAGTCCGATCTAGTGTGGTGCTCAGTCATCACGTGTAAATACAGTCCACCAGCTTTTCAGGAAACGCGATGGAAACCCTTATGGATATGTGTTTTTTTTTTTAACCATGTCGCTCAGTTTGGCTTCATTCAATATAAAGTACCATCTGTTTTATATACTGAGTGTGCGTTAATAGACAAACCCATTGTAGGAAGCTGGCTCTCTATATGGTGCACTAAAATGAAGTAGACTGTGCAGAAAGGCCAGTGGATACCCAAAGGTTTGCAGGGGCAGAAATAGATAGGTCTAATGCTCTATTTGTGGTAGTGTGGGCGAGCAGTTGGGCTTATCAAGGAGTCTTGTTAAGCATTTGTTGTACTTAGTTTCAGTTAATGAGACACACTCGAAGAATAAATCGAAGACTAAATTAGAAAAATAACATTTGCTTTTATGTATGCTTTGAACCAGAGAACTTTGTTATAAGGTAAGCAGTTTTTAAATTAAAAATACCTTGCTGTTTCAAAAATCGTCACAGTACAATTTTCAGATTCTTCAATCTTAACCTATGGGAGGAAAACAAGAAAGCAGTTTTGCAGGGAAGTAATCTACTTACTAATCCAGTCTTCAGGGTTTTAGGTCAACACAAGGCAAGGTTCAAATCAGTACCAAGAATGTACCCACAGGGGAGGCCTGGTCCAGAGGTCAAATTTGTGGTCTGGTGAGACCATGGGTGAACAAAGATGCGTTGCTCATAGGTGAGTAAAAGTAGTGTCAGAGGTTGGTCTCTTGGAGTTGAAGTAAGTACAAGGGGAGCCTCAAGGCAGCACCAAACTTATACCTTTAGCGGCACAGGGGTGGCCATGTGAGGAGGGCCAACACAGCATTGGGCGCCCAATGTTAACCTTTGAAGACCAAGAGTAATCGAAGATGCGCTGCTCACAGGTGAGTAAAGTGGGGTTGGAGGTCAATCTCCTGGAGTTGAGGTAAGAACAAGGAGGCCACTAGGCAGCACCAAACTTACACCCCCGGCGACACAGGGGCAGTCGGGTGCCGAGTGCCAGTACAGTGTTGGGCGCCCGGTCTTATCCAGTGGAGATCGGTTTCAGAAATAGGCTGCAGGCTCTGGTCAGGAGGCTGACCAAAGACAAACCCACAGCTGCCCAGGTAAGTAGAGATGCTGGGGGATGTAGGGGCACCATTGGTTGTGCTCCCCAAGGCCCAGGGGCTCCTAGTGCAATGTTGCCCTGGGAGTCTTAAAGTTTAGGCTGACAGCGTCAATGTGGAGTCAGTTGGTGACTGCGGGGGACCCAAGGGTAGGTCGCTCCCCCTGCCGCTGCAGCTCCTCCAGCTCCTCCAGGTTCCTGAGTTCCTGAGACCCACCTCACAGTAAGTACCCCCCACCTCCCAGCCCCTCGCCCTGCCCCGCGCTACTCACCCTCTCTCCTGCTTCTTTTCTTCTTTTCTTCTTCTCTGTTCTTCCTCCTCGCTCCTCGCCTGTAATCTTCTTCTGTACTCTTCTTCTCCCCGTCTTCTCTCTTCTTCTGTGTGCTTCTCTGCCTCTCCCGTCGCCTCTCTTCTTCTTCATCCTCTTCTTCATCTTCTTCTTCATCTTCTTCTGAGGTCTTCTGCCTGTCTTCTGCCTTCTGTTCTTCGTATCTTCATCTGTGATCTTCTGCTCTTCTGTGAACTTCTGCTCTTCTGAGTTCTTCTGGACTCCTGTTCTTCTGTTCTTCTATCCTCTGCCCCCTCGGTCTTCTGCTCCCCGCTCCTGCCTCATCCCCCTCCCTCACTCGCCTCCCCCTCTCTATCACCCCTATCTAACCCATTCGCTATCTACCTCCCTCTCTCCTCCTATCCACCTATCTCTCTATCTCACTATCTAACTCCCTCACTCTCCACCTCCTCCTATCTATCTACCTATCTCTCTATCTATCGATTTATCTATCGATTTCTCTATCTATCCATTTTCTCTATCGATTTCTCTATCTCTCCCCCCTTCCCGCCACCCCCTCTATTACCTATTCTTTCTATCCTCTCACTCTACCTCTCACCCACCTCTACAACCCCCCTCCCCTATCTTCACAACCCTACTCCTATCTCTCTTCCTAATCTCCCAAACCTCCTAATACTCTCCCCCCTCCACCCTTAAACCCCCCTCCCCCAGCTCTTCTCACTCTACCTGTCCCCCCCTCCCTCGCGCTTTCCCGCCGCGACCTCCTGCATGCCCCCGCATCTCCCATTCGCCCCCAGCTGACCCCTCCCCCCCCCTTACCTCATATGGCAGCCGCTGCACGACAGTGGTAGCGACCCTTGACCCAAGGGTAGGTCGCTCCTCCAGCTCCTCCAGGTTCCTGAGTTCCTGAGACCCACCTCACAGTAAGTACCCCCCACCTCCCAGCCCCTCGCCCTGCCCCGCGCTACTCACCCTCTCTCCTGCTTCTTTTCTTCTTTTCTTCTTCTCTGTTCTTCCTCCTCGCTCCTCGCCTGTAATCTTCTTCTGTACTCTTCTTCTCCCCGTCTTCTCTCTTCTTCTGTGTGCTTCTCTGCCTCTCCCGTCGCCTCTCTTCTTCTTCATCTTCTTCTGCCTGTCTTCTGCCTTCTGTTCTTCGTATCTTCATCTGTGATCTTCTGCTCTTCTGTGATCTTCTGCTCTTCTGTGATCTTCTGCTCTTCTGTGAACTTCTGCTCTTCTGTGAACTTCTGCTCTTCTGAGTTCTTCTGGACTCCTGTTCTTCTGGACTCCTGTTCTTCTGGACTCCTGTTCTTCTGGACTCCTGTTCTTCTGGACTCCTGTTCTTCTGGACTCCTGTTCTTCTGGACTCCTGTTCTTCCGGTCTTCTGTTCTTCCGGTCTTCTGTTCTTCCGGTCTTCTGTTCTTCCGGTCTTCTGTTCTTCCGGTCTTCTGTTCTTCTGTCTTCGGCTCCTCTGCCCCCCGCGCCTGCCCTCCTGCTCCTGCCTCATTCCCCTCCCTCACTCGCCTCCCCCTCTGTATCACCCCTATCTAACCCATTCGCTATCTACCTCCCTCTCTCCTCCTATCCAACTATCTCTCTATCTCACTATCTAACTCCCTCACTCTCCACCTCCTCCTATCTATTTCTCTATCTATCTATTTCTCTATCTATCGATTTCTCTATCTATCCATTTTCTCTATCTATTTCTCTATCTCTCCCCCCCTTCCCGCCACCCCCTCTATTACCTATTCTTCCTATCCTCTCACTCTACCTCTCACCCTCACCCACCTCTACAACCCCCCCCCCTATCTTCCCAACCCTACTCCTATCTCTCTTCCTAATCTCCCAAACCTCCTAACACTCTCCCCCCTCCACCCTTAAACCCCCCTCCCCCAGCTCTTCTAACTCTACCTGTCCCCCCCTCCCTCGCGCTTTCCCGCCGCGACCTCCTGCACGCCCCCGCCCCCCCAGCTCCCATTCGCCCCCAGCTGACCCCTCCCCCCCCCCTTACCTCATATGGCAGCCGCTGCGCGACAGTGGTAGCGACCCTTGACCCAAGGGTAGGTCGCTCCCCCAGCTCCTCCAGGTTCCTGAGTTCCTGAGACCCACCTCCCAGTAAGTACCCCCTACCTCCCAGCCCCTCGCCCTGCCCCGCGCTACTCACCCTCTCTCCTGCTCCTGCTTCTTTTCTTCTTTTCTTCTTCTCTGTTCTTCCTCCTCGCTCCTCGCCTGTAATCTTCTTCTGTACTCTTCTTCTCCCCGTCTTCTCTCTTCTTCTGTGTGCTTCTCTGCCTCTCCCGTCGCCTCTCTTCTTCTTCATCTTCTTCTGCCTGTCTTCTGCCTTCTGTTCTTCGTATCTTCATCTGTGATCTTCTGCTCTTCTGTGAACTTCTGCTCTTCTGAGTTCTTCTGGACTCCTGTTCTTCTGGACTCCTGTTCTTCTGGACTCCTGTTCTTCTGGACTCCTGTTCTTCTGGACTCCTGTTCTTCTGGACTCCTGTTCTTCTGGACTCCTGTTCTTCTGGACTCCTGTTCTTCTGGACTCCTGTTCTTCCGGTCTTCCGTTCTTCTGTTCTTCTGTCTTCGGCTCCTCTGCCCCCGCGCCTGCCCTCCTGCTCCTGCCTCATTCCCCTCCCTCACTCGCCTCCCCCTCTCTATCACCCCTATCTAACCCATTCGCTATCTACCTCCCTCTCTCCTCCTATCCACCTATCTGTCTATCTCACTATCTAACTCCCTCACTCTCCACCTCCTCCTATCTACCTATTTCTCTATCTACCTATTTCTCTATCTACCTATTTCTCTATCTACCTATTTCTCTATCTATCTATTTCTCTATCTATCGATTTCTCTATCTATCCATTTTCTCTATCTATTTCTCTATCTCTCCCCCCCTTCCCGCCACCCCCTCTATTACCTATTCTTCCTATCCTCTCACTCTACCTCTCACCCTCACCCACCTCTACAACCCCCCCTCCCCTATCTTCCCAACCCTACTCCTATCTCTCTTCCTAATCTCCCAAACCTCCTAACACTCTCCCCCCTCCACCCTTAAACCCCGCTCCCCCAGCTCTTCTCACTCTACCTGTCCCCCCCCCTCCCTTGCGCTTTCCCGCCGTGACCTCCTGCACACTCCCGCCCCCCCAGCTCCCATTCACCTCCAGCTGACCCCCCCCCCCCTCCTACCTCATATGGCGCCCGCTGTGCGACCGCGCCAGAGGCAAGCCCGTCTGCGCCTGTCCGTGCCTGGCCCGCGCCCAGCGCCACGACCCCTGGTCCCCAGCTCTCCCCAAACCCCGCTGATCCGCTACAACCCCACCACCCTCCTCGCCCTCAACCCAGGACGCTCCAACACCTGCTTCCAAGCTCACCCCAAACGCACCCATGGACCCTTCGCCTGCAACTCCTGCAAACGCATCTTCCACCACGCAACTACCACGACCACAAGCCCACAAGCCCACGCGCCATCAACCACCTCAACGCTCGATCCGTCCACAAGCATGCCGTTGAACTCTGGGACCTCCTGGACTCCACAGCACCGGACGTCGCCTTCATCACGGAGACCTGGATGAACGCCTCCTCTGCTCCAGACATCGCCACCGCCATCCCCGAAGGCTACAAGATCTCCAGAAAAGACCGCACCAACCAAGTAGGAGGAGGTATCGCCATCGTCTTCAAAGACTCCATCAGCGTCACCACCTCCACCGAAGACACCCCTCTCGCCGCTGAACACCTGCATTTTCAGATTCGCACCGACCCGAGGACCACCCTCAGAGGATCCCTTGTCTACCGTCCTCCCGGACCGCGCGCCCCCTTCAGCGACGCCATAGCCGACTTCATCTCCCCGCACGCCCTCGCCTCACCGGACTACATCCTCCTAGGCGACCTCAACTTCCATCTGGAACAAAACAACGACCCCAACACCACCACCCTGCTCGCCAACCTCGCCAACCTCGGCCTCAAACAACTGGTGAACACTGCCACCCACATCACCGGACACACGCTTGACCCTATCTTCTCCGCCAGCAAACACGTCTTCTTCAGCCACACCTCCGCTCTACACTGGACCGACCACAGCTGTGTCCACTTCACATTCCGACTCGAGACCCGCCACCTCCGCACTCAACCCATCCCTCGTCGACAGTGGCACAAGATCCCCGAAGAGCAACTCTTCTCAGCACTCGCCGCCAACCAACCCACCCTCAACACTGACCCCAACGACGCAGCCCTCAGCCTCACAAACTGGATCTCCAACTGCGCAGACAACCTTGCTCCCCTCAAACGCACGCATCGACAGACCAACACCAAAAAACCTCTCTGGTTCTCGGACACCCTCAAAGAATCAAAGAAAACTTGTCGCGCCCTCGAGAAGGCCTGGCGCAAGGACCACACTGCTGACAACATGACCGCCCTCAAGAACGCTACCCGCGAACACCACCACCTGATCCGCGCTCCTAAAAAGAACTTTTTTACCGACAGACTGGACAAAAACAGCCACAACAGCAGAGAACTCTTCAGCATCGTCAAGGAGTTCTCCAACCCCAACGCCGTCACGCCCTCACAGGATTTGTGCGAATCCCTCGCCACTTTCTTCCATCGCAAGATCAGCGACCTCCACGACAGCTTCGGACACCAGACCCAACATAACACCACCGAACCCGCACCCCCGGCAATTACCCTCAACAACTGGACCCACATCAACACTGAAGAAACCAAATCCATCATGAACTCTATCCACTCCGGCGCCCCTTCGGACCCCTGCCCTCACTTCATCTTTAACAAAGCCGACGACATCATCGCCCCGCACCTCCAGACCGTCATCAACTCTTCTTTTTCTTCTGCTACCTTCTCCGAATGCTGGAAACACGCCGAAGTCAACGCCCTACTAAAGAAACCTACGGCTGACCTGAGCGACCTGAAAAACTTCCGCCCCATCTCTCTACTGCCTTTCCCAGCCAAGGTAATAGAGAAGACCGTCAACAAACAGCTGACCACCTTCCTGGAAAACAACAACCTGCTCGACCCTTCACAAACCGGTTTCCGAACCAACCACAGCACGGAAACCGCCCTCATCTCAGTCACTGACGACATCAGAACCCTGATGGACAACGGTGAAACAGTCGCCCCCATTCTCCTCGACCTCTCGGCTGCCTTCGACACCGTCTGTCACCGCACCCTAATCACCGCCTCCGCTCCACCGGGATCCAAGGCCAGGCCCTGGACTGGATCGCCTCCTTCCTCTCAAACCGTTCCCAAAGAGTTTACCTCCCTCCGTTTCGCTCAGAACCCACCGAGATCATCTGCGGCGTACCTCAAGGCTCATCGCTCAGCCCGACACTCTTCAATGTCTACATGAGCCCCCTCGCCAACATCGTTCGCAAGCACGACATCATAATCACCTCCTACGCCGACGACACCCAACTTATACTCTCCCTCACCAAGGACCCCACCAGCGCCAAGACCAACCCACAAGAGGGTATGAAGGACGTCGCAGATTGGATGAGGCTCAGCCGCCTAAAGCTGAACTCTGAAAAAAACGGAAGTCCTCATCCTCGGCAACACCCCGTCCGCCTGGGACGACTCCTGGTGGCCCACGCCCCTCGGCACCGCACCGACCCCCACAGACCACGCCCGCAACCTCTGCTTCATCTTGGACCCTCTTCTCACCATGACCAAGCAAGTCAACGCCGTGTCCTCCGCCTGCTTCCTCATGCCCCGCAAGATCTTCCCCTGGATCCCCGCCGACACTAGAAAAACCGTGACCCACGCCCTCGTCACGAGCCGCCTGGACTACGGCAACACCCTCTACGCCGGGACCACAGCCAAACTCCAAAATCGCCTGCAACGCATTCAAAACGCATCGGCACGCCTCATCCTCGACGTACCCCGCAACAGCCACATCTCCGCACACCTGAGACACCTGCATTGGCTCCCAGTCAGCAAAAGGATCACCTTTCGACTTCTCACCCACGCACACAAAGCCCTCCACAACAAGGGACCGGAATACCTCAACCGACGCCTCAGCTTCTACGTCCCCACCCGCCTCCTCCGTTCCTCTGGTCTCGCACTCGCTGCCGTCCCTCGCATCTGCCGCTCCACGGCGGGTGGGAGATCTTTTTCCTTCCTGGCGGCCAAGACCTGGAACTCCCTCCCCACCAGCCTCAGGACCACCCCGCTTTCCGGAGACTCCTAAAAACCTGGCTATTCGAGCAGCAGTAACCCCCCCTTTCCCCTAGCGCCTTGAGACCCGCACGGGTGAGTAGCGCGCTTTATAAATGTTAATGATTTGATTTGATTTGATTTGCAGTTTTCTCTGCTGGTGCGACTCTGGTGTCCGGCTCTTATTAGATCGTCAGGAATCAGAGATCGTGGTTTCAGGGATGCCACCTAAACCCTGAATTTAGGGGTGTTACAGGAGTGCAAGCCAATGGGCTATTCATTTACCTTTAGGGTGACTATACCCTTCTTATGACCACTTCCTTTGGGGAGGGGACATAGCCCTAACCCTATTGGCCTAATGTCTTCCAAACTAGATGAAGTGTCAACTTCAGCTTGTCCACCTTAGGAGTGGGACTGACATGAGGTGGGCACTCCTCCTAACGTACCTAATTTTCCTGCCTGTGCTGCCGCCAAAAGTCTGGTCAGGACAGGGTTGCATTACAAAGGTGGCAAGGCCTTTGAAGCTCCCTGCCCTGCAATGTCCATCCTGCCTGGGAATGGAAGTAGCACTTATGCCCAGTGCAGGCTTTTGTCTCTGGGCCTCAGGAGCACTGTCTATCACCATGGAGGTCCAGAAATGTACAGGGAGTGCAGAATTATTAGGCAAATGAGTATTTTGACCACATCATCCTCTTTATGCATGTTGTCTTACTCCAAGCTGTATAGGCTCGAAAGCCTACTACCAATTAAGCATATTAGGTGATGTGCATCTCTGTAATGAGAAGGGGTGTGGTCTAATGACATCAACACCCTATATCAGGTGTGCATAATTATTAGGCAACTTCCTTTCCTTTGGCAAAATGGGTCAAAAGAAGGACTTGACAGGCTCAGAAAAGTCAAAAATAGTGAGATATCTTGCAGAGGGATGCAGCACTCTTAAAATTGCAAAGCTTCTGAAGCGTGATCATCGAACAATCAAGCGTTTCATTCAAAATAGTCAACAGGGTCGCAAGAAGCGTGTGGAAAAACCAAGGCGCAAAATAACTGCCCATGAACTGAGAAAAGTCAAGCGTGCAGCTGCCACGATGCCACTTGCCACCAGTTTGGCCATATTTCAGAGCTGCAACATCACTGGAGTGCCCAAAAGCACAAGGTGTGCAATACTCAGAGACATGGCCAAGGTAAGAAAGGCTGAAAGACGACCACCACTGAACAAGACACACAAGCTGAAACGTCAAGACTGGGCCAAGAAATATCTCAAGACTGATTTTTCTAAGGTTTTATGGACTGATGAAATGAGAGTGAGTCTTGATGGGCCAGATGGATGGGCCCGTGGCTGAATTGGTAAAGGGCAGAGAGCTCCAGTCCGACTCAGACACCAGCAAGGTGGAGGTGGAGTACTGGTTTGGGCTGGTATCATCAAAGATGAGCTTGTGGGGCCTTTTCGGGTTGAGGATGGAGTCAAGCTCAACTCCCAGTCCTACTGCCAGTTCCTGGAAGACACCTTCTTCAAGCAGTGGTACAGGAAGAAGTCTGCATCCTTCAAGAAAAACATGATTTTCATGCAGGACAATGCTCCATCACACGCGTCCAAGTACTCCACAGCGTGGCTGGCAAGAAAGGGTATAAAAGAAGGAAATCTAATGACATGGCCTCCTTGTTCACCTGATCTGAACCCCATTGAGAACCTGTGGTCCATCATCAAATGTGAGATTTACAAGGAGGGAAAACAGTACACCTCTCTGAACAGTGTCTGGGAGGCTGTGGTTGCTGCTGCACGCAATGTTGATGGTGAACAGATCAAAACACTGACAGAATCCATGGATGGCAGGCTTTTGAGTGTCCTTGCAAAGAAAGGTGGCTATATTGGTCACTGATTTGTTTTTGTTTTGTTTTTGAATGTCAGAAATGTATATTTGTGAATGTTGAGATGTTATATTGGTTTCACTGGTAATGATAAATAATTGAAATGGGTATATATTTTTTGTTTGTTAAGTTGCCTAATAATTATGCACAGTGATGTTCAATAATAAAATTAATCCTCAGAAATACAACTTGCCTAATAATTCTGCACTCCCTGTATGTGGTGGCTGAACTGGTCAGGACCAGTTAGTCAACGCACTAGTAGCTAGTAGGTTTTCAGGGGGCACCTCTCAGGTGCCTTCTGTGTGCATTTCTTACTAAATCCATCACTGGAACAAGGGAGGGTTTTTTATTCTCAGATGTTTCATACCAAACATCCCAGCGTTCAGAGAAGCCATCATGTAGCTGAGTAACTCATAGTGACCAGTGACCAGCACATGCATTTTAAACGGCTTCCCTGTGCACTTACTATGTCTCAGAATCGACAGAGGCATAGCAGGGGCATATCTGCTCATGCATATATGACCTCACATGTAATATAATGCACCCTGCCTTAGGCTGTAAGGCCTGCTAGAGGAATGACTTACATATATTGCATGCAGTGTTAGGGGACGTGGCACACAGGCTGTGTGCATGTCATGTTCTCAATTTTGGAAGTACCTTGTCATGCAGCCTGAAATGGCAGTCTGTATAAGGTTGGTGCTGGGTCCCTCAGAGTGGTACCAGTTGTGCTGCAGCTCTGAGGGACACTTTTCAGTACCCATGCCCTAGGTATCATGGGTACTACTTACTAGGGCCTTATAGGGGGCTGAAGTGCTTGGTCACTTGGGGATCAAATGACCAAGTTTTTTGTTCTAGGGAAGGAACTTTGGACCTGGTTAGCAGACAACTAGTGCACTTCAGTAGAAGTTGCATCTAAAACCAGGCAAAATATATGCATGTGGTGGGGGGGAAGGGGACTACTGCAACCAGAACTCGACTCCCTACACCCATCAAACACAAGTAACAGACCCATAATGCCCCACCCCCTCCCCAACAGGATGGACACAAAGCATCAATATGATAATCATCCACCAAGCAAGATGTCATAACAAAAAGAACAAGCAAGTTGGGCATGCCTCTAGGTAAGTATGCCTTGATTCATTACCATACCAGTTCAAAAGAACACTTAGGGCAGATAAAGCCACCAACCAAAGCTCCATAGCAAGTATATTCCAAAGTCTAAGGCTTAGACTGCAATAGAGTGCATATTTTTTCCATTTGAAAGCAAGAGTAAACTTAGCACCCAAGCAAGTGTAAACAAGTGCACATCAGAAGATGATTGCTCTCTCATTGAAGTTTTAGGCCAGGAAATTGCAGGACCAGCATCACATAAGAAAAAATTCCAAAGGTAGCAAGTAACCCAAGATGGGTTTTTTCACCACCAAGATTTCTTCCCAGAAGTCCTTATTTATGTGGTTGTCCCACCAAATGTGTTTGAAATCTCACAGGCTCCCACAAATTCTCCAGCAAAGTATGCTGGATCCTGAGAAGACTCTTGTAGTTTGTGGTAATACTGCTAGTCGAAATCCACTTTTTAGGAGGCCTTTGTGACTGATATACTTTGGAAATTCTTACATACATCACTGCACAGAGCATCCCAGGTAGCATCTATTATGTCTATATCTAATAACCTCAGCCAGGACAAATAGAGTGGGTTGGGTGCATAATTTCTTACTGCAGTAGTATGTTATAGAGACTAGTTAAGTGCCCCCTATAGACCCCAGCAAGTTTATACAAACTTTCTTCGGTGGATATTTTCCCAGTAGCTGCAGATAGTGTGCAGGTGTAACAGCTAAAGCCTGAGTTGTGCTTAGTGAAAAATCTCCAAACTGAGAGGTCCCAGTGGACCCCTATGCTGGAGACCCTTCCAGCATTATCCAATGCAGCCCTTCTATATTGACGCTGCTATAAAGAGGTGAGAAATGGAGAATGCAGGAACAGAGGAGTTCTGTTTTCTTTAAGTTTGTTCCAGAAGCACAGGAGCCCACAGACAAGTGTCCTTGTACTGTGCCTTCTGTTTGCAAATGCCTCGCAGTGGCATTCAGTACTCAGAGCTTGAGTAGGCAGTCACAGGCCATAGATTAAAGAACAACAATAATGCAATGTGTGCAATGGCACAATCAAAAGAAAACAATTCATAACATATTCATAATAAAGAAAGGACTAACTATATGTATACATCATTACAGCGGCCTCCATTACACAGCTCTGCTATAGTGTTATGCAATTAGGCCTTTGCCCAAACCCCTCTGGGAAGAATGCTTGAGTGGCAAGGTTGGGAGCAGGCCGCACCCCGCCATCATTTGGAGGAAGACCCTCTGAGCAAGAGAGCTGCTACCCACTACCTGACATAGTGTGCAGTAGCGTAGGAAAGTAGCATCTTTCTGTCATAGTTGCCCCCACTTTTTGCCTGGTGTCAGTATGTTTAGAATGTAGTACACTGGGATCCTGCTAACCAGGACCCCAGTGTCAGTGTTTCTCGCCCCTAAATTTAGTTGTATGGTAACTTTTACCTCCCACAATTGGTGTACTGCCGCACCCATGTAAATCCCTAGTATATGGTACTTAGGTACCCAGTGCATTGGTACACCAGGGGGTCCCACATGGATTGCACCATGTATTTTGCCCCCCCCCCCCCGGTGGTGGCGGGGGGGGGATGCAAACTGTGACTACAGGCCTGCATGCACCTTTCACTCAGGATATAAGGTTTGCCTTACATCATGGTTGCTGCACTCTGACCCTGTAAGTCACCCCTAAAGGGCACCTCTGCTCATGCCCCAGACTCCATTTCCTGGGCTTTGGAAGTGCAGGGAAGCCATCCTAAGGTATGTAGTGGACATTGGTCAACACCAGTTGTCCAACTACATAATGGCTTCACCGTTGGAATAATGGGACTACAGTGATTCCATTGCTAGATCCTAAAGGATCCCCCAAAGTCTGCCTTTTACAGCCTTGCAAGGTCTGCATGCCAGCCCGTACTGCTGCTGACTCCAGACACTGTTCTGCCCTCCTGCTGCTTAGCTTAAGTCGGGCATGGGAAAGCAAAAGAAAGAATTTCCTGTAAGATAGAGATGTGACCACCTCTTCTGTAGAAATAGATGTCTCTGGGCTGGGGTGAGGGTGCCTTTGAGCTCCACCAGACTACTTTTAAGGGCACATTTGGTGCCCTCCTTGCATAAACCGGTTTGTACCAGTGCAGGAACCCCAGTTTTCCGCTCTGGTGCAAAACGCACAAAGGATAGGGGAGAGACCATCCCCCTGTTCAGCTCCTCCCCTACGAGGTGCACAGAGCTCTTCGGGTGGCCACTTGATTCTGTCATCTTGGAAATAAGATGAGGAGAGGCCTCTGGGAGCATCTGACTGGTTAGTCCAGCTGGGGCGATCGGTGGGTCACCGCAGTAAGTGCCCAACTCCCTTCCTGGGTTACTTAAGGGTTCCCCTGAGGGTGGGACCCTAGATTTGTCTGCAAAACTTCAGGAACCGTCAAACTCTCTTCTGCAAGACACTTCTGCACCTTGTACACCTGAACCGCTGATATTCTGGAACCAAGAGCAAGACTGTAACCAGTACTGCAACTTTGTTTACAAGTTCCGCAAAGACTTCTGCAAACCTGTGGCCGTGCATCCACCAGAGTCGCTGGAACTCTGCCTGCACTTAGGTAAGCAAGAAGGAATCTCCCTTGGAGTGAAGGAGTCACTCCCCTGCATCTTCAGTCACCTCAGTGACGACGACCGGCTTCTAGCTCCTGCTGTCCCACAGACCCCTCAAGGGTCTACAACACAGTTGGTGGTTCTGTGGCTCTCCAGAGGTCTGACCTATCTTCCTTGCAACTGGGAAGTCTGTGGTCCATCGATGGAGCTGCTTAGCTGGAAACCCTTGTGCACTGCATCTGCTTGTTGTTGCCAAGGGTTGTTGGCTCTTCAGTCCGGAGACCTCCGAGCTCCAAGAAGCCCTAGCGTCCTGCAGTCTCTGTCTCGAAGAATGACATCCTCTCTGCATCTCCTGCGATGTGGGCATCCCTCTGTGTGCTGCCGAGGTCTCCCTGTGCCTGCTGCCAGAGGGTCCTGCTGGAGGCTCCATTGATTACTGCTGGCTCTCCTGTGTGCTCATGGCTGGCCCTGACCTACCTGCCGAAGTTGGGTCACTTGGAACTTGCTAGTCCCCACAAATCCCGCAAACTCTGTGCAACTCCTTCCTGCATTTGCCAAGGCTTGTTGGTGGTCCCTCTGACTACTGACCCTTCTACAATTCGACTGGCGTGGGACAGCTCATGGACTATTCCTGGGATTTTCCTTCATCGCCTGGACTCCACAGCTGCACTTCATCCAGCAGGAAAGCAACTCAAAGAAGGGTGGACATTGCCCTCCTGCACCACCTGGGCACCTCCAGGTAGTCAGGACTCTGTTGCCTCCTTCCCTAGCTCCCCTTCTTTAGGAATCCACGCCTGGGTTTCACCGACCTGGTCCATGGGTCACAAGAGCAGCTAGACATCTGAGATCCCTATTGACTTCAACTGGAGTTTCTGACACTGCTTCCCTCCTATGTACCTTGGCTCCCTGGTGTAAGTACTCCACTCTTCTGGATATCCACGGATGGGGGCACTATCCAACCTCGCTTGTTCCAATAGAATTCCTCATGATCCTGTGGTAAGGGTCCTAAACTGCAAAATCTCCAACACCGACTTTCCCATACTCTGCACACGGGCGCTGAGGAATCCTACCTACTTAACTTTGGGATTTAAGTACTTCCCCAGTCCTTGGGGTCCTTTGGTGGAAGTGTGGGTTGGGAGTGATTTTTGCATCCCCGGGGCCCATGTTATTTTATGGCTTTACTTACCTGTCGCTGAGTATATTTTTGTATGTCCATATCTGCGGTTATGAGATATACCAAAGTTAGCTCTAGAGTGTGTTACAATAAATATAACATATGTTTCCAACACTGGTGTGGTTCTTGCCTCTGTGTACATCACTGACTGACCTGTGTGTTATTTGCAACTGCTTTACACCCTCCTGGGTAAGCCTTTTTTGCGCTCCACAGCTACCCTATGCGAGCTCTGGTTATCTAGAGCCATCTACACTATCACTAAGGGTTACCTGGATTCAGTACAGGGTGCCTCATCTATTGGTGTACACCATATACTGAGCCAGCCTGCTACAGGTAGTAGTACAGCTAGTGTGATTAGGCCTTGCAATTGCTGCTGCAAGACTCTTTTAGGTGGCTATCTTTGCAAGCCATGTTATACTTCCCACACAGATATCCCTTTGGATTGATCCTGCCAATTTGTTGAAAAGGCTGACTGACCTCAAGCAGTTTAAGAAAAGCAGGCCCATGGCATGGTCCTTAGGCCTCTCCATCCTAATTGGACAGTTTCTTCATCAGTTTCAACTCTTCCAAGGCTACTTAAGTGGATTGGCAAAGAGGCAAGCGGTCTCTGCCACCACTAAAGTAGTCACTCCAGTCTCTTCTTGGTAGGTGTTGGGGATTGACTAGAACTTACACAGGTCACCAGGGACAACATTCTTCTCAGTCCCCCTCCACTGGAAATCAAACCCCAAACTGCTTTAATTTGCCCTAAGTGGCACACAGCCACCCTGTGACGGCAGGATCAAACATGTCCTCTCATGATGGCAGTCCATCACATCGAGCAGATGTGTTTTCAGATTGTTCAGCAGGGGGGATATGCCTTCCCATTTCTTTCTGACCCACCACAACTTGCTTCCACATCAGAGTAGCTTTCTGAGGAGCACCTATCCATCTTGCTGCAAGAGTTGCAAGCTCTACTGGCTCAGTGAACCATTGAGAGGGTGCAGGCCTCAGGATAATTAATCCTTCTATTTACTTCTGCCAAAGAAGGACATCCTGTTTTAGATCTTCATCTTCCAAATTCAAAATGCTCACACTAGCCATAGTTTTATCTGGCCTGAATCTGGATGACTAGATGGTAACTTTGAATTTGCAGGAAGCATACTTTCTTTTGCCATCCTGCAATCTCACACACCGTACCTGATGATCTGATAAAGACTTCTAGCTGCAGATTGCTTACCTTTGAATTCTTCCAAGGCATCAGATTGGATTTAGATTTTCTTGAGCAGTATCCCTGCACGCAGATAGGTGGCATTTATCAGCTCCACGTCCGTTGTCAGTGTCATCCGCACCAGAATTCATGTCACGGTTTCCGTGTAGGTGCCACCCAGGTGCGCCAGCATCAGTTCTTTTCTTTCCATGCCAGCCATCGCTGAACAAAAGAGAGCTTCACTCAGTAGCTTTTTAAGTGGTCTTTTTTCAGTTTTTGTTGAATCTTTTTCTGAGCTCCCTCCTAGTGTCAAGGGATATCTTCTAGGAAGACCGGTTTCAAGTCCACGCTTCGCATCATTGGGCATTGTCTGTGACAGATCTGCACTTTGTGTGCGTGTGGTGCCTGGAGCATGACCACAACCTGAAGTCGTGCTCAGAGTGCCAGGCTATGCATCTGAAGGCTTTGTGGAAGTGGTCCCTAAAGCTGATGGCGGTCCAGCAAGAGACTCTCAGTAGAGCGGAATGTTGCGGGACCGGTCACGGAGTCCAAAGTCATCGTCATCTCACTCCAAGTCCACAGGTGATTGGGGAACAAGAAGCGCTATTCGATTTCTCCTTGTCCCTCCGCCAATGGGATGATGAAGTGTCATCATTCTAGGCCTTGTTCTTCGTAACCTACATATGGGCCGACTCCATGTTTCCCAAAATTTCTGGGAGCTGGAGCGACCCCTGCTCAGCTATAGGAATTTTATGAGATGTGCCTCATCTTTGGGTAGTTCGACCCTGCTGGAGTGCCTTTGGGCCCCACGGGGTTGGGGGGCCCAATGAGAGTTAGAGAGGGGCACCATTGGGTTTCGCACAACTAGCTCAGGCCTCTATGTTGATGGGCTCTCAGGGATCCGGTCCTGGATCCAGACCAGTGCCTGTCTTACCAACTTGACTGTCCCCAGCACCGGTCCTGATTCAGATGATCCAGGCACCCACCAGTGTCGCCATCCCTGACTCCGCCATGGAGCTGGATGGACATCGCCCAACTCCGGTAGGAGCTTTGCCTTCTTGTTCAGATCCTGAGCCCTACCATGCTGGGCTACGCCTCAGGAAAGAATTTGAGAGGGTACTTAATCCTTGAGAATACCAGCCATTTGAAGGAGAAATCGACTAGCGCTTGAGGATCTGGGTAAAGCCAGCGGACTGGATACATCCCCAGATACTGGCATTCTCTCTCTCTCTCTCTCTCTCTCTCTCCCTATCGTGGCTATGGAGGAGGGAGATACTTATGCAGTGGTGGTGAGGAGAGCGGCTGAGGTCCTGGAACTTCAGCTACTGTCAGTGGCCATCGAGGCTAAGCTCTTGACAACTGCACCCGGGAGATTCCACCTCAGAACTTCTGCTCCTGTTCAAGTGATGCACTCACTGACATCCTTCTGGGTCCTGGTCCAAACCTAGCACTGGGGCTCCTGTGAGCAGGCCGATTACCTGACGCCATCACCCCACGTCTGGGGACCCAGGTTTCCTAATGCAACACTCCACCCCTGAGCGCGTGTTCCCTAGTGCTCCCCCAGAAAAGGAATCCAAAAGGTTGGGTTCATTTGGGAAGAAGAGTTTTTCTTCCACCAGCCTTGCATTGTGGTCTGTGAACACGCATGCCTTTAGGGCCATTATTCCCACATTCTATGGGATACAGTTGCGAAGTGCTGCCACAGGTTCTGGAGGAGGCCTGGGCTCTACTCTCTCAGGCTGTTGAGGATGGGAAAGACGCAGCGAAGTGCGTGATCCATTGCAGACTGGACACCACTGACTCACTGGATAGAGTGGTTTCTTCAACAGTGGCCCTGAGATGCCACATCTGGCTGAGGACATCTGGCTTTTCTAGGAGTGTCCAAGTTTCTCTGATGGACATGCCCTTTGATGGTACCCATCGAGGTAGACTCGGCTCTTGAGCGCTTCAAGGATTCTTGTGCTATGGCCAGCACCTTGGGCCTCGCAGTGGCCCCTTGTTCTCCCCCAAACCCCACTCTGCCTTTTGCTCCTTTCATGGCTACGGAAGAGGCTACCAACTGTGCCAATTCCTGTCCAGCCATGTGCTGCGCATGTTGCCCAACCTCTGTGTGGCCATGGGACCCCCCAGGTCCTGGGAGTCAGGTTCCCAGTGGTGTGGTCAGTCTGCTCTCCCCCTGCTCCTCCCTCCTCGCAATAGCCTTCAAACCCTTCTAGTCCACCTCTCTCCCACCAATGATAATTTGGCTGCAGGATTTGCCATCACCTGCTCCGCTGGCACTCCATCACGTCAGACAGATGGGGCTAATCCTGCCTCTTCAAGACTATCCCTCCATCCATGCCACCATATTACAACCAGATGACTCAGGATCATTTGTCCCTTGTCCGCAAGGATGTTGCAGCTCTCTTGGCCAAGGGAGCCATAGAAGAGGGTTCCAGTGCCAGAAGTAGGTAGTGGTTGCTATTCTAGCTACTTTGTGGTTCTAAAAAAGGGTGAGGTCTTTTGCCTATCCTGGACCTATGGGCTTTCAATTTCTTCCTAAAGAATGCAAAGTTCAAGATGCTTGCGTTGGCTCAGGTCTTGTCTGCCCTGGACCCAGGAGACTGGATGGTAGCGTTGAACTTGCACAGCTCTTATTTTCGCATCCCCGTCCTGCGTGCCCACAGATGTTACTTGTGGTTCACTGTAAGCCGCATGTGTTAATTTCAGTTCACTGTGCTCTCCTTTGGCCTTACTCGCGCCCTTCGGGTGTACACCAAGTTGATGGCCGTGGTAGCAGCTCATCTGTGGAGATCGGGGTTGTCCGTCTTTCCCGATCTTGATGAATTGCTGTTGAAGGCATGCTTGCCCAGGCTGTGTTCTCCCACAACCAGACTGCAGCAGACCTCATGCATTCGCTGTGGTTTGCTATAAACGTGCCAGAGTCACACCTGAATTCCTTTCAGATGCTGCCTTTTAACAGAGCTCTTCTGGACACATTGCAGTTTCGGCTTATCCTCCTGAGTCCAGGATTTTCAGGCTTTGATACCCATGCTGGGCCTCCTAGCCTCCTTCATCTAGTGACGTGTGCCAAATGGCAAATGTGGGCTCTGCAGTTTGACCTGAAGTTCCAGTGGACGCAGCATCAGGGCGATCTCTCCGACATGGTTCAGATCTCAGCAGGAACTGCGAAAGATTTGCAGTGGTGGTTAATGAACCACAGTTGAGTCAGAGGCATATTCTTTTGCCTTCCCTAACCAGATCTGACAGTAGTGACAGACGAGTCCTCCTGGCATGGGGCGGCCATCTGGAAGAGGTGAAGTTCAGAGGAATCTGTTCTCCGGCAGAAGCAGGACTCCACATCAACATGCTGGAGCTCTGTGCTATCTTACTGGCATTGAAAGCCTCTCTTTCCTCTATCAAGGAAAAGATGGTACAGGTGTTAACGGACAACACCACTGCCATGTAGTACTGCAACAAGCATGGCGGGGTGGGGGTCATGGACCCTTTGTCAGGAAGCTCTGCCTCTCTGGACATGGCTGGAACAGCAGGACATATCCCTGGTGGTTCAACATCTGGTTTGCGCTCTGAATGGCAGGGCAGACAAACTCAGCTGAAAATGCCTAGTGGATCACAAACTGAATCTTCACCTGGAGGTGGCCCAAGGTAGAGATCAGCAGTCGGGAGACCCTTGGTTAGTTCTGTTCGCCTCTGTCGAGAATGCGCATTGTCAGTTTTGAGCACTGGAGTTTTCAAGGCGGCAGTCCCTCAAAGACTCATCTTGACTGGAATAGAGGACGCCTTTCCGTTCATACCACTCCTGCCCAGAGGTCTCAAGAAGATAAGGAGTGACTGGGCCCAAGTCATCCTTGTGTCTCCAGACTGGGTAGAGAGAGTCTGGTATCACAAGCTGCTGAGCATGTCCATTTATCCTCCGTTCAGACTGCCCCTTTGGGATGATTTTCTGTTGCAGCAGCAGTGGACAATTCTTCACTCTAACCTGTCCACTCTTTGCCTTCTTGCGTGGAGTTAGAGTGGTGGCAGTTGACAGGTTTTTACCTTCCCCCCTGAAGTTTGTATCCTCATCCCCCTGCCAAAACGGTATATGCCTGTCGTTGGAAGAAATTTGTGGTATGATGTGTAGCCAGGTCCCCCTTTCTACCTCTCTCTCTGAGGTTCTACGGTTAACTTTTCCCTTGCCCATCAGGGATCTGCTTTGGGCACTTTTAAGGGATATTTGTCTGCTATTTCTTTTTTTTTTTTTTTGCAGTTACCTGATCAAGCCTCTTTAATTTGTCCTATGTGCATAGGTTCCTCAAATGCCTTACTCATCCCTTCCCTCCTTCCCCCTCCATTATGCCCCCAGTGGGATCTGAATTTCGTTCTAACCTTTTTGATGTAGGCTCCTTTTGAACCTCTCCACAATTACCCTCTCAGGCTCTCACATTGAAAACAGCCTTCATTGTGGTAATTGCATCTGTCCGCAAAATGAGCTGCAGGCTCAATTCTCTAAACCGCCCTAGCTCTTTATCCGGACAAAGTAGTCCTTTGCACCAGGGCTCCTTTCTGCCAAAAGTCACACTTTCTCATGTAGGCAAGTCCATCACCTTGCCTACTTTTAATGCAACTCCACATCCTTCTAAGGAAGAGGAGAGACTCCCATCACCTGGACCCAAAAAAAGCTTTGGTGTTCTACCTTGATCATACAAAAGAGTTCTGGGTGGATGACAAACTCTTTGTAGGGCATGTGGGTGTGAAGAAAGATTGGGCAGTGTAGAAGCGGATCATCTCCAGTTAGGTCGTGCTCTGCCTTAAGATCTGCTATACACTGTTGAAAAAGCAACAGCCAGAGGGTTTGCGCGCTCATTCTACCAGAGCTAAAGCTGTCACCACTCATACCACGCAGAGTTCTGGTCCTAGACATGAGGCAGGCAACAACTTATGGGGGAACTCAATTTTACCATTACTATGTCTATTTGTATTTAACAGCACATGGGGGGAGGGTATACATTTGTTGCGCTAGTAGCCAAGTTACGTAATGTATTCCCTTCATAAAGCAATGTTCAGTCACTGTGGACTATTACATGGCCAAGTATGGTTGTGACTCTTTTACCATCCTCCCTTCTCAATGGGTGGACATCTGAGTTCCTATCACCTGAATGGAAAGTTCAGGAATGTTATTTATTTCTTTGAGGACTGATCTTTTCCTAGCAGAAAATGTAGTGTAAGGCCACCTCAGGAGATGTGAAGAAATGTGAGCAGCTGTTTTTGAGCACCCTCAGGTTGGCAGGAAAAACTCTGTATTTTTCTGTATCTTTTTTTCAGAGGCATCTCTTCCCTACTTCAAAAGAGTGGTGTTGGTACTGGGCAAACTGAGCTTAATCAGGAAAAATGTGAATCTTCATTTCTTTTAACTTTAACTGTTGCTGAGGAGTTACTGCATGATTGCATCCCATTCTTAAGTTTAAGTAGATTTCTTTGATAGCCCTTAGTGGGCTAAGAGAGCTGGCCTGAGGTGTCTCGGCTCTCTGGTCTTCCCTGTCAATGGTACAAAGTTTTGTAGGAGGCTGGCCTGGCTTGTATTGGGTACCAGAGGTACTTACACCTTGTGCCAGGTCCAGTTATCCCTTATTAGGAGTGTTCTAACAGCTTAGGCTGATAGACATAGCTATAGCAGAGCAACTTCGACTGAACTAGGAGACATGCAAAGCTCCTACTATACCACTTATCATATAGCACCATATCACAAGAATCACAATACTCAGTTACTAAAAATAAAGGTACTTTATTTTAGTGACAATGTGCCAAAAATATCTCGGAGGATATACTCCCTTACAGGGTAAGTAAAAAAACACAAAATATACACATGAACCAAAATCAGGTAAGTAAAACAGTCAGAAAATAGTGCAAACACGGTAGAATACAGTAAATGCAATAGGCCTAGGGGCAACACAAACCATATACTAAAAGTGGAATGCGAACCACGAGTAGACCCCTAGACTAGTATAGTGTGTAGAGGGTCGCTGGGTTTATAAGAAAACACTAAGGGCCTGATTACAACTTTGGAGGAGGTGTTAATCCGTCCCAAATGTGACGGATATACCACCAGCCGTATTACGAGTTCCATAGGATATAATGGACTTGTAATATGGCTGGTGGTATATCCGTCACTTTTGGGACGGATTAACACCTCCTTCAAAGTTGTAATCAGGCCCTAAGGGTGTCCAAGATACCCCACTCCAAGACCCTGGAAAGTAGGAGTAAAGTACTACTATTTCCCCAGAAACACACTAAACTGGTGATAGAGGATTTTGCAAAGACCACAACGGACTGCAAAGGAAGGGACCAAGTCCAAGATTCGTGAATGTGTCCTTGGGGGGCAGGAGCGCACTAAACCTCGGATGAAGGTGCAAAATGTCTGGCTCCGGAAGGAAGAAGCTGAAGATTCTGCAACAACCAAAGGTGCTAGGAATTTCTCCTTTGTGCAGAAGATGTCCCACGGAGTGCTGGAGGATGCAGAGTTGTTTCTTTGGCAAAAGACCGCAAACAAACCTTACTAGCGGCAAGAGTTGTGGTTGAAGAAAAAGGGTGCTGGCCAGGCCCAGGAAGGACCAGGATGTCACCACTTAGGAGAGGAGACAGAGGGGGCCCTCAGCAACACAGAGAGCCCACGCACAAGAAGATAGCACCCGCAGAAGTCCTTGAACACGGGTTCAAGAAGACTGAGCACAGCGGTCGTCTCAACACTACAAAAGAGGGTCCCACGAAGCCGGAGGTCAACTCTGGAAGTTGAGCAATGCAAGACTGAGTGCTGGGGACCTGGGCTTGGCTGTGCACGAAGGATTCCTTGGAAATGTGCACAGAAGCCCTAGCAGCTGCAGTGCACCACGTGGACACGATTACTGTCTGGAGAGGGGAGGCAAGGACTTAGCTCCTCCAAATTTGGACATTTGGACCACTGGACAGTCTGCATCGCTTTGGTCCACCAACTGTGTTCCAGGGGCCACTCTCGTCAGGATGAGAGGGGTCCCAGATTACCCGTGACGCTGAAGTTTGGTGCCTGCTGGAGCAGGGGGAAGATTCCATCAACCCATGGGAGATTTCTTTGTGGCTTCCAGTGCAGGATGAAGCTAGGCAGCCCCCAAAGCATGCACCACCAGGAAACAGTTGAGAAAGCCGGCAGGATTAGGCGCTACAATGCCGCTGGTAGCTTTCTTGCTCCTTTGTTGCAGTTTTGCAGGCGTCCTGGAGCAGTCAGCGCTCGATCCTTGGCAGAAGTCGAAGAGAGAGGTGCAGAGGAACTCTGGTGAATTCTTGCAAGTCGTTATCTGAGGAAAAGCCCACTAGGGAGACCCTAAATAGCCCTCAGAGGAGGATTAGCCACCTAGTCAGGTAAGCACCTATCAGGAGGGGTCTCTGACATCACCTGCTGGCACTGGCCACTCAGAGGCCTCCAGAGTGTCCTCACACCTCTGGATTCAAGATGGCAGAGGTCTGACACTCACTGGAGGAGCTCTGTGTACCACCCCTGGGGTGGTGATGGACAGGGGAGTGGTCACTCCCCTTTCTTTTGTCCAGTTTCACGCCAGAGCAGGAACTGGGGGTTGCCTAAACCGGTGTAGACTGGCTTATGCAAGGAGGGCACATCTGTGCCCTTCAAAGCATTTCTAGAGGCTGCGAGAGGCTACCCCTCCCCAGTCTTTAACACCTATTTCCAAAGGGAGGGAGGGGGGGGGGGTAACACCCTCTCTCAGAGGAAATTATTTGTTCTTCCTTCCCGGGACTGGGCTGCCCAAACCCCTGAAGGGCAGAACCAAGTCTGTGGGGTGTCAGCAGCAGTAGCTGCAGAGAACCCTCAAGAGCTGGTTTGGTAGTACCTGGGGTCCATAGTGGAGCCCTGGGGATGCAGGGGATTGGCACCCCAATACCAGATTTGGCATGGGGGGGTACAATTCCACGATCTTAGACATGTTTCATGGCCATATTCAGAGTTACCATTGGGAAGCTACATATAGGTATTAACATATATGTAGTGCACGTGTGTAATGGTGTCCCTGCACTCACAAAGTCCAGGGAAATTGCCCGAACTATGTGGGAGCACCTTTGCTAGTGCAAGGGTGCCCTCACACTTAGTAACTTTGCACCTAACCTTCACTAAGGTGACTTATAAGTTATGTAAGTGCAGTGTAAAATGGCTGTGAAATAACGTGGACGTTATTTCACTCAGGCTGCAGTGGCAGTCCTGTGTAAGATTTATCAGAGCTCCCTATGGGTGGCAAAAGAAATGCTGCAGACCATAGGGATCTCCTGGAACCCAATACCCTGGGTACCTAGGTACCATGTACTAGGGAATTATAAGGGTTGTTCCAGTGTGCCAATTAGAATTGGTAAAAATGATCACTAGCTTATAGTGACAATTTTAGGCAGAGAGAGCATAAGCACTGAGGTTCTGATTAGCAGAGCCTCAGTGACAGTCACTACACAGGTACACACATTCAGGCCACAAACTATGAGCACTGGGGTCTTGGCTAGCAGGATCCCAGTGAGACAGGCAAAAACAAACTTACATACATGTTAAAAAATGGGGGTAACATGCCAGGCAAGGTGGTACTTTCCTACAAGTTTGCAAAGACCTTTTGTCTTCAAAGGTTCTGCTATCTGTTTTAGAAACTGTACCGCCAATGGTCCATATGGTCATTCCAAAAATTGAAGAAAGTGAAGCCTGGGTCATCCTTTGGCATCTTCCAATCTCACCTCAAGATTGTGAGTGGTCTTTTGCAGTTTGAGACTATCATGCGTTTATTTTCGGAGGTCAGCTTTGATCAGTCATCACCACTGAAATTGAGTTTATTTTATATTCATGGGCTGAATGGGTGTCTGCTGTTGTCTTTTAAATGGCCATTGAGGATTCAACCAATCATCAGGCCTTCGCTATGGGCGCGCGTCTATGCAGCACCCTCTCAGTGCCCAGGTCAACACCGCACTCTGTCAGTAACTAGTCATGATTGTAGGCTAAGTTCTTCAGCGGGCAGCCTCATTTCTAATTTATGTGACTTATAGCGTGGCATGGCTTTGCTAAATCATGGCCCGTCGGGTGTTGTCTTTTGCACTCTTGGAGACAGATTGCCCCACCCCTCACCCTCCTATTCAAGCAGACTCCTTTACCCTCAAGGTTAAGATGTACCAGAATATATCATAGGATATCATCTATTGTGTTCTAAGTGCTTACAGGCACGTCTGGGTGATAGATGACTTAGTAGGTGCAAGAAATTAAGACTGATTATGTTTTCATTCAAAATGGCTGCAAATTACATGTTGATGGACCTGGCTGTCCATCAAGCCCTCTAGCTGGTTTCCTCGATCTTTAAACCACGTACTTAATTTCCACTGTATATTGTTGTAGATTGTATTATGTAGCTCTTGGATTTATGGATTGCTGGAAATCTTGATTGTCAGTGTCCTCTGTGCACTTTTGGATTTATTGGACTGTAGTTGGTTTATTGGTTTTGTGGGTCTCATGAATATTTTCTTGGGTAGAGATGATATTATTATGCTGTAAATGCTGTGCAGGTGCAGGGGGCAGCACGATTTGGGATGCCTGAGAACTTGATTTTCTTTCTTCAAGAGAATGAAATGCTTTTGATTTATCTTACAGATGGAGAATTCTCTTGAATACATCTTGGAGACAGTAGATTCTCTGCAGATGCGGTCTTGGCTAGCTGATATCCAGGAGTGCATGAGTCCAGGGTGAGCCACAACATCTGGATCCATGTGTTCAATTTTTCAAATCAAGGATACTTTTAATTTCATTATTTATTCCCCTTTTCCTAGGGAGACCACAGGAGCTTCAGATATTCAGTGTTTGAACCATTCAGAGAGCATGCCCAGCAGAGATCTGCCAATGATTCCTGCTGGCAGCAGTGAACACCTTTCTCACGGTGAGAACTGGGAGGGCATGCCAATACCCTTTCTTGAGACAATAATATTGATAGTGTTTATTTGAATGTTGTTTTTTTTTTTTAGTGACTAAATAAATGCTAAACCCTAAGCTTGAAAGTAATTTCTGACTAAAAATCGGCAAGAAGGTTAAACAAAAGAATTGTCTAGTAGGCTGATGGTTTTGTTTCTTTTACAGTGGGTCTTCTAATTGTGACATAAATGCCAATTAACTCTGGTCTGAAACCACAGTATGATTTATTTAATGGTACTGTATGATCATTTGCCTCCATTGCAGAGATTGGTATCTCATGTGGCAGGTAGAATGTATTGCTAGTTTTATCATCCACATCAACTGTCCTGATGTTATGACCATGTTTTTTTTGTATTATTGCCATTTTTGCTGAGATGGTCTCTAAAATGTCTGTTCCTTGTGGGGTTCTCTTGATGCCTCAGCATCTGCCTTGCTGCAGCTTTGACTTTTGGTTAATGTCTTGAATCCAGGGGAGCAGCTCCTTGCCTCAGTTGTCTTTCTTGCCTGAGCAGTTGAGCAGGGGCAACTTAAGGGCTTCTGTGCACTTTGTTCTTCCATGGAAGGGTCCACATATTTAAGTTCGTCCAGTCACCTGAGGCCTTGGCCGTCTCCCATTAGTTCAGTTCTTTTTCATGCTTCACAAAGTATGCAAGTCTCAAAAGTATGTTGGCAATTATACACTAAACAGCTTCGTCGAACTGAATTGAAGGTAGCTTATCTACCATTCACAGGTTCATCATTATTTGCCCAACACACAGACAAGGAAATGCTCAAAAATAAAGCAGAAACTATGCATTCAGTTGGCTTAGAAGAGGCAAAAAAATCTTCAAACAATTCAGTCCCAGGGAAACACAGTTATTAAGAGCTAAGTTCTCAGAGTTAGAAGAGGCATTTAAGGAAACTTCTACAAAGTCTTCAACTCCCAAAGGGGAAGACATTTATCGGAGAGACAGTGAGTGTCTTTCAGCCCCCCCTACATCCTGCACTCCCTGTTAGCCATTTTGGTGGGGAGAGCAGTATCACTTCATCTTTAAGAGTGGTCTACCATCATAACAGACAAGAGAATGCTAAGTATTGCATCACATGGATGCTTTCCAAACGATTCTTCTATTTATACCACCAAAACCAACAGAATGGAACCATCTAAAAATGCTAGGAAAAGAAGAAATTTCTGAACTACTTTAAAAAAAGCTGTAGAACTGAAATTTTCCCTTCACTATAACATCACTTTAACCTTTGTTTTTCTCACTAAATTCTAGGTTTAAAAAAAATTAAATAACAAATTATTACCAGTGTAAAGCCAACCCAATGACCCCACAATGCCTGTTCCTAGCCTCCTGCAGGCAGCCAACCCCATGCTTCACCCAACCCTTGTCTGTGCACTCCAGGTGGTTGGTAACAGGGCCTGCTGACAGGCACTGTTGCCAACCCACCCGGAGGCAGTCAACGTCCCCGCAGGTAGCTAACTCCTTACTGCGCACAGCCTTGAGTCATATGTGGCTTGGGGTTGGCTGTGCCTAACTCGCCAAGGACCGCTAATCCCAAGCTAAACACAGCCTTTGGCAGTGTGAAGTGAGGGGTTAGCTATAGGGCTTGGCCTGCCATCAGGCCCTTTGGCCAAGCCGCCATCAGGCAGACAATCCCATGTTGCACAAGCATTTGTTGTGGGCAGCATAGGGTTGTCCTTCAGGCCCCAAGGGCCTAAATATATATATTTAGTAGAAGGTGAGCATACAGCCCTGCCCCCTGAGTCTTCTCTAGCCCCAGGGGACCCCATCCCCTGGGGCCAGATGTTTTTTAAAAGGGGAGGGAGCTGAATGCCCCCCCCCCACTCCCATTTTGGCTCAGGGGACTTCACCCCTCGAATCCAGATTTTTTTTTTTTTAACGGGAAAGGGCTGCAGCCCCCCGCCCGCCTCCTCCCAGCCTATTTTCAGCCCAGAAACTTTATTACCCAGAGACTTCATTATAAATAGATAGGTGCCCCAGTGCCCACTCAGTGTACCAACCAGGCACATGTTGGGTGCTTCCGGAGGGAGAAGCCATGGGCTCCGTCAGGCCCACCTGGCTACCCACATGGTACTAAAGCTGGCTTTGCTTCTGCCCAGACAGAGCAGCTATTTATGCTGCTCCCTTCTTGCTGAAGCAATATGTCTTCTGTTTCTCTGCCCGCATCTGTTTGTGCAGAGAAACAGATCATACGTCTGGTCCCAACTGGTGGCAGCATTTTTAAATCAAATGTTGGCTGGGATCAAACATAGGCCCACATTATGAACTTGGCGGTAATCACCGCCGACAGCTGTGCTGACGGTGAACAAAAGATCGCCAGTGGTGGTGACTGCCCACCGCCGAATAATGATGACAAGAACACAGTCCGCCCCAAAATTGACAACTTCCATTCACCGTCGGGGCCAACGAAGGCAGAAAGGCAGGACACAGCAAACTGCCATCCCTACAAACCCCACACCCACCAAATAATGATACACAAATCAGCATGGCGGACAGTGGATATCAAACCGCCATTGGCGGTAATGACCGCCGTACTCAGAAATGGAACTGCCAACAACAGAAGCACACATTGGCAAATTCTCCCCCCAAACACACCGACTGGGAGGAGAGGGTCATGGCTATCCTGCACCTGGAGGGACTCACTGGACTCGAGCAAGTCAACTACACCTGCAATGCATGTATCACCCCATCCCTCTCACTACCACCATGCCCCCATCCTCTACCCATCCCACAACACCCACACACTCCTGCCCATGACCCCTGCATGCCCACAACCCCCCATACAAATCACTATCCAGCCCCCTGTGCAGAGTCACTAATCCTTGCATGAAATGGCAGGAGCACCACAACACCCAGAATGCACCACTCCCCCCTCACCAAATGCTTCCAAAAGAACACCAAGGGACCCAGCATGCTACCACATGGGAATGGAACCACCAATAACTCCGAAGCAGTGCTGCAAGGGACAAGAATGTGCAGGAGACCCTCATCTCTGTTTTCACGCACACAGACATCACCACCCATGCCGCCCGGACGGATACGTCAAGGAATGCCAGTACGCCACCTGAAGAAAAAGGCCCCACTCAGAGTGCAGAGGGATGTCTGGACACAGAGGAGATCCCTGGCCCATCCCACAGCCCTGGACACTCACCCTCCAGTAACCCCACCCAGGGCACCACTGACACCCCTACCACTCAGCCACCACCATCAGCTCTGGCCTAGTGCCTCCACACAGTGTATCCAGGCCACGGACTGGCTGCCCACAAGCACAGAGTCCCAAGTCTCCACCCACCACCAGGCAGGATGATGAAGGGCCCAGTGCAAGTGGGACTGCCAGACCTGTGCAGGGGACACAGGTACAGGGGTCTAGGGCCATTGGGACAGGAGGAGTGGGTCAGGGGGTTGGCCCAAGGAGGGAATCTGCTCTCTGGGAGGCTATTGCTGAGGTCATGGGAGCATACCACCATTCCCAGGACAGGATGGGCCAGATCCTGGCCACGCTGGAGGAGAATCAGAGGCTGCAGGTAGCACACCATCCCAAGGTCATGGAGCAATGGAAAAAGCTCAATTCTACCATGACCACCTTTGCAGGGGTGCTACAGCGCCAGTACAACAGGCAGCATGAGTCCTTCACCCACCTGAAGGCCCCTTCCACTGGCCAGGCCAAAGTCCTGCCATCCACATCTGCAGCTGCTAGTGGACTGGTGGCACTGCCAGAGGACTCACAGGACACCAGCACCGCTTCCCCTGCAGCCCAGCTTCCCCCTCACAAACATGCCCTCAGACCCAGACATCCCTGTGAAACACCAGCCAAGACCAAGCCCACCGCCAGGACGTGACTCTGCCCTGAACTGTCTACTTTGTGGGCCACTGAGCTACCTTGTCGACATGCCACTGCGATTTCACCATTTTCCAATGTCCTCATGGACTATGCCCCTACGCAACCAACATCTGTGGAAATGTACCTGAGTATATTGTTCACCATGTGCCCACTGCCTTACACTGTCCCATCACACGTGTTTATTTTGTTTAAATACACCTGTACACTCAAAATATCTGTCCTTCATTAATATGAGCAAACAAATGTAAATGTGAATATAGTAACCAGTTTCCATCATAATGCTGTTTTATTGCATGAGGGGGGGGGTCTAATAAACTGCAGTGTTCGAAGTATGTCACACTGTACATTCCTATGCTGTAACACGTATCTCCTTCACACATGAAGTCTATTCATCACTGGTAAGGGATATCGGAGCACTTTGCACCGAAGTCGCCCTGAAAAAATGCAGTAAACCCATTGGTAACATAGAACACTACCTGAGAGTCACTGGAAGCATAGTCAGATTAGCTGGGCGCTGGAGTTGATGTCTTCCCCCTCCTCTTCCCCATCACTCTTATCCATCCTCTGAGGTGGCAGGGGTGGTTGGACAGCATTCACCTCATCCATTAGTGGAAAAGTTTTCCTCAGAGCCAGGTTGTGCAGCATGCAGCAGGCTACCACTATCTGACACACCTTGTCAGGGACATAGCACAGGGACCCTCCAAAGAGATGGAGGCAGCAAAATCTTGCCTTCAGGAGTCCTATGGTCCTCTCAACAACCCTCCTAATGCAACCATGTGCCTCAGTATAATGGATGTCTGCCTCTGTCCTGGGATTCCTCACAGGTGTAAGGAGCCCTTGCGTTTTTGGGTAGCCAGAATCCCCTGCAAAAGTGGGCGAAAGTGTGTTGAAACAAACAAAATCTACTTGCATACAGCCTGCCTGTCAGCTATGTAACTGATCCAGGGTCATACACTCACCTATAAGCCAAGCTCTGCCCCCCTGTAGCTGTCCCATCATGTGTGGCACACTGTTTCTCCAGACAAAGGAGTCATGGACTGATTCTGGGAACCTTGCGTTGACATGAGTAATGGACTGATCAGCAGTACACATCAATTGGACATTCATGGAGTGAAAGCTTTTACGGTTTCTGAACACCTGTTCATTTAATCTTGGGGGTAGGAGGGCTATGTGGGTATCATCAATGGCACCTATCACATGGGAAATATTTGCAAAAGCATATAATCCAGATTTGATGGAGGTGAGATCAGCTCTTTGGTGAAACTGGACATAACTCTGCAGGTGTTGCACAAAGGAATCCAGAAATGTGGGCACGGTGTGGCTGAACATTGGCTGAGATACACCGGCTGCCTTGCTCACGGTCACTTGGAATGAGCCCGTGGCAGAAAATGTAGCACAGATAGTACCTACACAGTTGTAGGGATGTCATGGGGATTCCTATTAGCTGGCATGAGAACAGGCTCCAATCGTGCACAGAGTTCCAGGATAGTGGCTCAATTCAGACGGTAAGTGATGATGATGTGACTTTCCTCCTTGGTGGCCAGATCAACCAGGGGACTGTAAACAGGTGGGGCCCTCCCTCGCCACATGGGTCTGTACCTATGGTAGGGGGAATAGAGGCACATTGAGTTGCCACAAACACTTCAGTCACAATATTCCACAGTTCAACTTGTACATGCAACACTATTGCCCCTCACACAGACTCAGACCTTGGTAGTCCTGTCAGGGTATTGTCTGGTGTGGTGTTATTGCATTGCATCACAGTGTAGGCACACTTCCCACTATGATTCCATGAGGAGGATCACCAATTATATCATTATTCGACAAAGGGGAGAGGGAATGAAGCCATGGATTAGGACCCCGGACAGACTATGAAGGCGTGGTGTATGCAAAATGGCAGTCCCCTGCCATATAGGTAGTGTAGTATAGGAAGTGACTTCATTCCGCTGGCTGTAGTCATCATGGCAGTAGGCAGTGTTCACAGCTGTGCACCTCTTCATTGGATAACATTGGCGTTTATGGGGAAGCAGGGCCAATCGCGATCACTGCCGGCAGTGACGGTGCACACCGCCTCAGTAAATACCACTATTTTGCTATGTCCTTGCCACTTGACTTCTGCACCTTGAGAGGAACGGAACTCCACTGCATGAGCTGCTGTCCTGACTCTGGTCTTTAGAATGGCACGTGTCACAGGGGAATGGGCCCCGGCCTTCACTGCGGAAGAGCTTGAGAAGCTGGTGGACGGGGTCCTACCCCTGTATGCGAAGCTGTAAGCGCGACCAGAGGCTCAGGTAAGTTGCTATTAGTCCTCCTTGAATGTGTGTGAATGTGGTGGATGCCTGTAGGCGTTTTTGTTGACTGTGGATGCTCACCCGTAAACTGTTTGGCAGTTGTTGTCTCGGCTATTGTCAATGTGTGTGTCTCCATGGGCCGTGTGAGGTCGAACCGGCACTCCCATGCAGGTCAGCGCCCATCAGAAGAAAGTAATGTGGCAAGCCATTGCCGAGGAAGTGCGGACCCTGGGAGTCTACAACCGGCAGAGCACCCCACTGCAAGAGGCGGTGGGAGGACCTGCTGCGCTGGGCCCAGAGGACCAGAGACCCAGCTGGGGATGGCCTCCCAACGAGGGAGAGGTGCCTGTCGGACCCTGACTAACCTCCCCCCTCCCCCCATATAGGCCCGCATACTGGTGGTGGCCTATCCCAATTTGGATGGGCGCTTGAGGGCAGCACAGCAGCCACAATGGGGTGTGGACCTACACTAACGTGATGCTACTATGCTAAGTGTAGTTAGGTGCTATGGGGGTCATGCAGTGTTGTGGCAAGCCCATAGACAGGTGTGTCCCTGCAGGCCTGCCCCCCTCTAAGTCTGTGGAATATTGTCCTTGGGTAGATATGGCTGGGAATGTAGGCCTGTGAGGGGACCCCTGTTTGGGATATTGGTTTAGATGTAGTCTCATGGATTAGCAAATTTGTTGTCTTGTCAACGTCTCTCATTGTGTCCCATTGCAAAGTGTATTGGAGTAGAGGGCCAGGATGGTCATGTTCGTGTACTTTGGGATGTTGACTAGCAGTCAGGGACACATTGAGGTGAATTATTCTGTCTGCTGGGGGTTAGTGCATGAAATGGGTGGGGGTGTATGTGTGCCAACAGGTATGGTTGATCTAGATTTGACCTACTTCTTTCTTGTTTTGTCCCCCCGTGCTTGTGTCCTTGTGTGCTTTAGCATCATCTGGCGAGGGAGCTGAGGCACCAGCGAGTGGGGATACTGCAGCCCACGGTTCCCAGGAGGCAGAGTCCCCTGATGCCAAGGGGACCAGTGGGTTGGAGGGCGAAGGGAGTACCCCAGGGGAGGCAACTACCACTGGAGGTAGTGACTCGGACACCTCCTCAGATGGCAGCTCCCTGGTGGTGGTGGAGCCTACTGGGCACAGCCATTCCTTGGCATCTTCTGCCACCCCCATACCATCACCGCCCTCCCAGTAGCTCCACAGTGTGTAGCCTGTGCCTGCTCACCCAGGAGGGTGGGCGTCTCCTTTGCCCCAGGCACCTCATCTCCTGCCCTTGTTAGCCCTGCTTCCCTCACTGAGGAGGCTATTGACTTCTTGAAAAGCACTTCTGTTGGTCAGAAAACCATTGTGAATGCCATCCAGGGGCTGGCATCCTAGATGCAGCAATGCAATGCGTTCCTGGAAAGCATTCACGGTGCCATGTTTGGCCTCCAGAGATCTTTTAAGGCTCTGGCCTCCTCTTTGATGGCAGCCAGTGTCACTGGTCTTTCCTTCCCCCGTCCCACAACCTCTACCCCTTCCAGCACCCCAATCCCTTCTCCCATCCCAAGCACACATCCAGACAGCCATGCACCCAAATCACACCCAAGAAGCAGGCAGCCCAACACACAAGCACCACATGCAGGCACACACCCAACATTCAAAGGCAGACACAGCAACATCCACCTCCCGCACTTTGTCTACCCCCTCCTCCCAGGACACAGAAACGCTCCCAGACATCCACTCCACACACATCCACCAAACATCGGCATACTTTAGAGGCACCTGCATCCAAGCACAGCAAACCTCCACTCCCTCATCCTCCACTCCCTCATCCTCCACTCCCAAACCTGTCTCCAAAACCCCTCGAGCTGCACCTCATATGCTTTCCCTCTCCCATGTTGACCTGTTCGAATCCGCTGGCCCACTACGTCTTGTCTCTAAACATTCCCTTGGCCTCCAGAAACCCACTCCTTCCTCCTCCAAGTCCTCCGCAGTCTGCCCTACCCATTCCCGTGCCCCTTCCCTAGAGATGAAGGCCTGTGTTGCCTATGGTCCCTTTGCCACCCCCCCGGTCCAGGCCCACTCATCTTCCTTTCAAGGGCAAGCCCAAATACTCTCCACCTCCTGAACCTATATCCAAGACAACCCCCTCTCCCCCTTCCAAACCTGAGTCCCCACACCTGGCACCCCCCCCCTGCCCCTGAACCCTGAGGTGCCTGGCTGCCCCATTGATGCCCCTTCTGAGTGGAGTGATCCTTCACATCGTGGGAGTCAAGTGCGGGCTATCTTTGCCCTACTGGGACTTTGTACTGGACAATGGACTTTTGTAAATAATTTTGGGAATTAAAATCTTCAGCCCAGCAGACCTGTTGGCGCTAAATTGAGCCGTTGTGCAGCGGTTCACTGTGAGGGTGTGGTGTGCACAGGTGTGTGTATTGGTGCAGGTATTTGTTGGCTTGTGCCTGGTAAGTTCATTTTGTTAGGGTGTGTATGGCTTGGGGTGGTGAGAGTGTTTGAGTGTGCGTTGCAGTGTGGGTGGGTGTGTATTTGTGCCCTTTCCTCCCTTGTGTGCTAGGCTGGGGGACTTACCCTCAGTGGCGGTCACGGTCCTGGACGAATGGCAAGGAGAAGCACTGGCATTATTTCCAACTCTCGCTCCATGTCGGCGTCTCCATGTCGTGTTTGCCTCCGGTGAATGTTTCCCTTTATATGGGTTGTTTCCGCCAGGCTTTGAGTTGTGGTGTTTCCCGCCCCGGAACTGATGGCGGTGTGGTGTACATAATATGCTGGTCAGGTTGGGCCTTTCCGCTAGCCTGGAAAAAGGCCTCTGCCATTGTCTGCGGTGCTTCCAGGATGGCGGTGGGAGAATGGGCCGCTGGCTGTTTCTCCTATTCTTCATTATTTGGCGGTCTGCACCTCTGGCCTGTTGGCAGTAGTTACCGCCACCGCCGGCGTTGCGGTCATTACCTCCAGGTTCAAAATGACTGCGTAATTTATTTTGCCCTTGAGAGGGCCAGGTCCTAGGGGCATTTGCTGATTAGTAATAAAGGAGCACAGCGCCCCCCACCTAGGGTTTTTAAAAGCCCAGGGACCACCACCTTCCCGGAGCTATTATTAATAAACAATATATGGGGGTGCAGCGTGGGCTTGGGGATCCTCCCCCACTCCCCCAAAACAAATCAATTACAGTAATCGGGTGGATGGCACAGACCCCGCGGGGACCACCTCCTTCTCGGAGCAACATATTTACTAAGAGGCATGTGGATCCCACCCGGGGACCAATATCTCCCTGGGGCCATAAACACGTTTAAAATCATGGAGAGGTTCATATACGACCCCTGGGACCTCCACCTCCCCGGGGCTGGCCCATGCAGAAAAAAGGTGGTGATCCCCTTCTCCTGGAGCCATATATGGCCGTGGAGACCTTTACTCTCCATGGCAGGCTCCTGCTACCTCCTGAGGTGCCTGCCCTTGGGAGGCAGCAGTTTTCTTTTGCTTGGCAGGAGCTGTGATAGCAACATATCAACCATAAACTCCACTCCCAGCAAGTGGAAACATTAAAACTGCTTCTACTTGCTGGGAACGGAGTTTTAATCTCTTTTCCTGTCCGCTGTCATGCGGGTAGGGAAGGAGATGACGATTGCTCCTGCACGCAGGGAGCTGCATTTTCAACAGCTCCCTACGTGCGTAAGCAGCGTCACTCCCGAAAGAGGCGGGGAACTAGTTGGGACATCCGGGCCCTTGAGGTTCCCCCTGTTGTCCCTTACATCACTAAGAAAGACAGAAGCCTTTGCTTCTGTAAAGTACAAATCTTGCAAGTGTTTTTTCTCTCCAGTTTCTCCTTGTAAAGTTATCTGATGGAGATACTCGAGGAAGAATCACATTGGCAAAGCTATGGACACAAATGGAGACTGGAGACATTACCTTGGCATCCCTTAGCAGCTGTATTGTAGGAGATGCTCTACACATTTTACCATCAAGGTTGCACTTTGTAATTTGCCTGTAGAAGTACTCCATTTGGATAGACACTAAATAGTGGCCTCTTATTGGGTAAATATGCAGCTTAGAAAAAAGATGCCCTGCGGCCAACCCTCGCAGACTAAGGTAACTATAACTCGCACCCTTGCCATGCCCTGCTAATTAACCCAGATATTATAGCCCTCTTGACAACTTTTAGAATACCAATAAAAATATCAATGAAACTTTAGAAGTTTAATTATTGAAGAAAAATCTGTGCATGGCGGGGTGGTAGTTATAGTTATCTTAGGCCGCGAGTTATAGTTACTTGAAGTAACTATAACTTCTGAATTTATCTGGTTTTGTGCAAGTAAATTCAGAACCTAACTATAACATCCCTGTAACCTTTGTTTTTTGTTTTGTGACTTGGCTATATCTTGGGCACTGTTGTCGAATCTACATGAAGTGTTCCCAAAACAGTGTTAAGGTGGGTGTTGTTGTGCATGAAAAGTTTCGGGAGATCTGTTGTGTGGGGCACAAGGAAAAAGGGGGGAAGGCGGTGTCAAAGTGTGTTTCCCATGTTAAGTCCCATAGAGATTTTATGGATCAAATCTGTTTATTGGTATATAACATTTATATGCAAACACAAAGCCCACTGCCTGCGTACTGAGTCGGCAACAGAACAATTATGGGGTAGAACCACTTGTTACACATAAACAATAAAAGGAGTCTCATCGTCACAGTGAGACACAGTTCCATGTTTCAACGCCCCATTCTCAACGGACCACGTCCCCACTTCTGTTGAAAATCACCAGACTATACACAGGATGCTCGACACAAATAGAAATTGTAATACATTCAACATAAGACAATAACATAACTGTGCTTCCCCTCGTCACGCCCATCCGTGCCGCCAATTCTGCCCCCCCTCCCACTGCCAGTTCTCCTGAACCCCTCAGTGCGCATCCCCCCGCCACCCCGGCTGTCCTCCATCATCCATCGACTTCTAGCATCCTCGACACCCACAGGTAGACAGGGCAGGTCAACTCATTAAATTCAGTTGAAAGTATCTGTATGAACGGCTTCCAGATATCCCTCAACTCTTCCACCCTCCCAGCCGCAACCAAAGACAGTTTCTCCATTTCCAAAATGAACCAAAGCCTGTGGAGCCAGGAGGCGTACGTTGGGATCCTATCTGTGCCCCAATGAGCTAGGATGACCTGCAAGGCAGCATTAAGGGCCAACGCCATCTGTCGGCCTCTACAAGAACGGAGAGGAAAGGTGATGGGGCTAGGTAAGCCCAGTATGACATATGAGGGAAACCTAGGAATCTCCGTCACAAACGCCCTGTCAACATCGTCCAAAACCCCTTTCCAAAACCTGTGTAACTTGGGACAGTGCCATAGAAGGTGAATAAGTGTGCCTGTACTGCCACAACCCCTCCAGCAGAGATCAGATTTGGCAGGGTCCCATGCGTGCACCCTAGCCGGGGTGTAATACCAATACGAAACCAGCTTGTAGGCCGTCTCCGACCCGGACGAATGGTACCCTGTGTGATGCGATCTATAGAAAACACTCTCCCACTCCTCCTCTGATAGCTCCCTCCCCAGCTCAGCCTCCCAACGTCTTTGTCCCTTAGATTTAGTGGGGTGCGCCTCCGCCTGGAGGAGTCTGTACAATTCCGATATCATCCTTTTGTCATCCTTCTTTCCCATAAGCCATTTCTCGAACGGTGTCAGTGGCCTGGAAACCAATGGCCTAATCTCTGGTCTAAGAGCCCAGTGTCGCACTTGATAGTACACCATCCTGTCTGCCTCTGCCAGCCCATAAGCCTCCCTGAACCGGTCATAGTCCATAATCCCATTCTCATCGAATAGACAGCCCACCCTTTTGCAGCCCCCCTTAAGCCAGCGCCTGAAACTCTCCACCTGCAGCTCCGGGGCAAAATCAGTATTCCCGCAAATCGGGGACATCGGGGAGGGAAAGGACGTCAACCCCTTCTTCACCGCAACTGCATCCCATACACTGAACGTCGCTCCCGTAACTGGTGAAGAGTAAAGTCCCTGCGCCTTGTGTCTACGCAGAAGCTGCGGTTCCCTTCAGATGCGAGACCCCGCTACCGCCTAATCCATGAAACACCAATGCTTTTCGGAGAGCAGCCAACTCCACTCCAATAGGAAGCGGAGCTGAGCCGCCTGGAAATATCTGAGTAGGCATGGGACCGCAAGGCCACCAGCATCCTTAGGGCGGTACAGCACCCCCCACCGCAACCGGGCCGGCTTACCCCCCCATATGAATTTTAAGATCGCTGACTGAAGAGTCCCAATAGTGCGCAGCGTAAGGGTCAGGGGGAGCGTCTGAAAGAAGTAGAGAATGCGAGGCAAAACAGTCATCTTGTTCGCAGAAACCCTCCCAAACCAGGAGAGGCCTTGCTTACTCCACTTCTCCAAGTCATTCAATATCTCTCTAGAAAGGGAAGCATAATTCATGCTACAGGTTCTAGCCACTGATGCGGCCAGGGCAATCCCCCGGTAAGGCACATGTGACGAGGACCATATAAATGGGTATCGAGCCCGCAGGGCTTGCTCGTGCTCCGGTGTAATTGACAGGCCCAGGACTTGAGATTTCTGCATGTTAACTTTGACCCCCGACACCTGGCCAAAATCATTGATGGCCTGCATAATTGCCGGCAAGAATATCATGGGGTCCGCCAATGTAAGGATCACGACATCGGCATATAGACTAACAAGATGATGGTCTCCCCTGAAGTGAACGCCAGAGATCTGGGCATCATCCCGAAGACGTTGAGCAAAGGGCTCCATGTACAGCGCAAATAATAGCGGGGAGAGCGGGCACCCCTCCTCGTCCTCCTCCCAATCCGGAAAGGGGAAGACGACTCCATCGCATCAGTATTTAAAAGCGAGATGGCCCGATACGAGCCACATTCCTCGGGGTCCTTCCCTACCTTATGGATGACTGTAATTGTCGCTTCCAACATGCTAGGTGGTAGGGTCCTGGTGGATAGAAAGGAATGAAAGAGCCTCACTAACAGTGGGGCCAGCTCAATACAAAATGTCTTATAGAATAGCGCCGTGAACCCATCTGGGCCCGGGGCCTTACCGACGGAGAGGCGCGATATTGCCGCGATTACCTCCTCTATTCGAATAGACTGGTCAAGCAAATCGGCGTCTTGCTCACGCAGCTGCGCAAAGTTACAGTCTGCTAAATAGAAGGATGGTTCTGCCCCACACCCGCCTCGGCAGCGTATAAGTTGCTATAGAAATCTGCGAACACCTTTGCTATCTGCCGGTCTTTCCAGGCCTCCCCCCTCATGGGGAAACGTACCATCTTTACAGCATTGGCTGACCGTTGGGCCCTCAACTTGTGAGCAAGCAGTTTTCCACATCGATCCCCTCCTACATAGTATTTGTGTTTAAGCCGAGCCATTGCATACTCTGCCCGGTCCCAGTCAAGCCTCCTCAACTGAAGGCGCGCCCTCTCCAGTTCTCTCCATACCCTGGGGGCACCCGTGCGATTATGAGCATGCTCCAGGGCTGAGACTTTCCGCTCCAAGACCACCCTGAGCTCTTTGAGTTTTATTCTCCTTAGCCGAGAGAGACATCACTTCCCCCCAGACAACAGCCTTAAGCGCCTCCCAGAGCACTCCCAACCCAGTCTGACTGTCATCATTATGTCTTAGATAGTCAAGGATAGCGTGCCTCAACGACTCCTCCCCTGACTTAGTCTGCAAAATAGTATCCCTAAAGCGCCAACTAGAAACTCGCCCAGGACCCCCATCCAGACGGACCACCAGAGTGACCGGAGCATGATCCGACAAGGCCCGAGGCTCGATCGTACATTCCATAACTCAGGAGTCAAACTCCAAGGAGGCCAAGAAAAAATCTGTTTGTGTATATGTCTTAGAGGACGCCAAATAGAATGAGTAATCCCGCAGTGTGGGGTGCACCCTCCTCCAGATGTCCTCCAAATCACAGTCCACCAGCCACTGCCGTCCCACCGGAGTCAGAGCCCCAGTCTGCCCTACGCAATGACCAGAACGGTCCAACTCATTGTCCATAACCAAACTGAAGTCTCCTCCAACCAAAAGTGCTCTATCCGGTGAGGCTAGCATGGGAGATATTGCTGTCTCATAAATGCTTCCTGCCGCTCATTAGGGGATATAAAGTGGCAATTGTGAAATGAAAAGGCTCTATACGAAGTCTAATGGCCAGGAACCTGCCCTTCACCTCATGTACTTTCACAACCACCTCCCCAGGGAAAGCTCTAGAAATCAGAATCCCGACGCCAGCTTGCTTTGTGGAAGCAGAAGACCAGAACTGCCTGGGGAACCACCTGGAGCGCATGCGATGAGTGTCCGAGGGCAGCAAATGCATTTCCTGCAACAGACAAATGTGGCTCTCAGAGCGTTCGAGAGCAGAAAGAACAGCCAGCTGCTTGGCGGGACTATTAAGTCCCCTAACGTTAAGACTCGAGCACTTAAGCGACATGAGTGGCTAGGACTTTATCCCATGACTCTGAGGGCACCCCAAAGGCCGCCTACGCACTTTAGGCCCATCCACCGTGTCAGGGCACTCAAGCATTTCAGAGGAAGCACCACAACATGAAACCATGAAACACAACCAATGAACATCTAACTCACACAGAACTTCAGTCAATTGTCCAGGATTAAGTAAGTTCTAGATAGGGGACGTCTGTACCTCACAGGGTTGACTCACCACACCCGACAACCCCTCTGCCCGGACCCCACCCCAGCGCCATAACATCTCTCTCAAACGACCCCAGACCCCAGGGGAGGCCCCTGGCAGTAGTGTACAGCTAGGCACTTGGACCCGCAACCAAACTGTTCAACACAGACTGTCTCTCCAGCGCCTGTTCAGACGTAGACGGTCCCGGGCACCTCCTTCTCTTCTCTTTCTGCCGCCATCTCAGGCAACCCTCGGGAACCATGTCCCCACGCGGCTCAGGACTCCGCTCAGACTCCTCCAAACCAAGAATCTGGCGCGCCTCCTGCAGCGACTTCACCTGAGGCATCTGATCCTCCCATCGGAACACCAGACAAAAAGGATGACCCCATGTATAATGGGTAGAGTGCGCTCGAAGATGCTCCGTGATGGGCTTGAATTCCATCCTTCTTTGCAGTGTCCGCACCGAGAGGTCCTGAAACAGCTGCAGTGTGTATCCTCTAAATTGAACCTGAGGGAGGTTGCGCGTTTTCTGCAGGATATTTTCTTTTGTCATAAAGTTGTGCAGGCAGACCAAGATATCTGGAGGGCGCAGATTATCTCCTCCCAGCTGACCCACCCTATGGGCCCGATCCAGAATGATCTCCTGGGTGTCTTCTGGACCTAGGATGGAGCGTAACAGCGCCAGAACAAACTCTCTAATATCTCCACACGCCACCTCAGTTGGTGCTCCTCGAATCCGAATATTATGTCTTCCCGAGCGATTTTCTATGTCCTCAGACGCCATCTGGAGGAGTACCTGCTGCTCCTGGAGCCGCAAAATTTCCTGTTGCAGTTGCTCGGTCTCCTCTTCCCGGGTAATCTCATTGTCCTCCATACCTGACACCCTTTCCCCCAGCGAGGAGACATCCGCTCGTAGATCCTTCAACTCTTGGGAAATGTCTCTTCGCAGATCCAGCAAGTCCACTCTGAGGGAGTCAGATAAGGAGGTGAAGGAAACCTTTCGTGACCGGCGCTCCCCCATCGTCCTCACACTTGCTTTGGTCATCTGGACCTCTTGCCGAGGCCGAGCCCTCCGTCAGTTTGCTTTGAGGCAGGTGGGACCGAGTGAGCATCTCCGTCACCGAATGGTCCCTCTTGGGTTTAGAAGACGCCATCACGACCATGCACCACAGCCGGCTGCAGAAGAAACAGGACCCACCGCAGCCCTTCACACTGCCCTTCAGGTGTCGTCCTATCCGAGGCACCAGCTGCCCCAGGACTCCTCAGTACGGGCCCAGGATCCCACCAGGCCAGGAAGATGTAACTGACCTCCCTTCTCTTGCCACAACAAACTCGAGCCTGCTCTGTTTCTCCTAAGGCTGGCACAGCACAGGACCATCCAGCCTTCACCAGGCCCAGGGGGTGCCCCGCACAACCACAATATAGCCTGCGCAAGGCTCGCACCGAGCCTCCTGTCCACCGGGCCTCTCTTAAGGCAGGGGCCCCATCTCCCGGTCTCAAGTGGTTCGCGGGAGGTCCCAGCTCCGCAAGCCGCTTCAGTCCAGCCCGCGGCGGCACCAGCCGAGCCGCCACGGCTCCCAGGTCCAGCCCTCCGTGGCCCGATCCATGCTGCCGGTTCCTGTAGGGACCGCGTCCACTCTGGGCCCGTGGTCTTCTCTCCATTCTCTGCGGCCGCAGCCCGGGGCTTAGAAACTTCACTGGGCTGGCACGCCAACCGGCCACAGGGTTCTCGGCAGGCTCCGAGCCCCGTCTGCGGGGTGCCTACCTGCGCGTCAGACGCCAGGGAGTCCCCCTCCGAGGGCAGCCGGGCCCATTAAACAGCCGGGGAAGGCCCAGGTGTCGGAGCTCGGGATCTGGCATCCGATCACGCCGCCATCTTGGCCACGCCCCTCCCCATAGAGATTTTAGACTTGACTACACAGGGATGTGGAATTCCTATCACCCGACGCCCGGGACATCTTGTTTGGGGTCAAGGGCAACAAGTTTTTATGTTTACTTTGTCCTTGGGACAAGTAGGCCCAACCCCTTGCACAAACCCTTTGGCTGCCTGTTTACAGAGAGTGGAACTCTCTGCAGTTGAGGTCATGTGTTTCCAAAAGGTAATACTGTTAGAACTTGTATTTATGGTTCATTATTTGAAAGCCTTCATTATTAGGGTGAGTGCTATAAATAAATGTTTTAAGGTCACACTTCACTACTGACGTTGGTTCCAGTACAAAAAAAAAAAACTTGTATACACATGTTTGAAAAGTTTAGGCTATGGGGCTAAGTATAATGCTCCCAGAATGCTCTCTGATTAGATGCAAATGAAGTGTCATTTAGTAAAATGTGTTGATGCATGCTAGTATTTCCCAAAAATATTTCTAATGGAAAATCAGTGTAACCAAATTCAACACGATTATGGGAAGCATGAAAATAAACAAACAATGACAAAGCCAACTAATCTGACATATTTTTAGAAGTCTTTTAGTTTCATCAATGCGTGTCTTGTTTTGACATGCCTTTTGTAACACTTTATTGTTTTGGGAGCTACCAGGCCCTCAACATTGTAACAAACACTGGCAAAAATCAAACAAAACGTTTTTGAACTCTAAAAGCACACGTTGCCACCAGTGGCATAACAAAGGCCCCGCAGCTGCCCTCCAGGGGGTCCCTTCAGCACTGCACCTGCCCTGAGTGAGTCTGGAGAGGGGGCTCCTCCATGTTCTTTGCAAAGGGGCACCCTCCAGTTTTGTTACGTCACTGATTGCCACTGTAGTTCCTGACACTGAACAAAACTACTTTGTGTGCCAATATGCTCCTTGTGGAAGAGCAGAATGGGATCACTCACAGTAAAGCCAGCCGAAAGAGAGAGAAATAGAAGTTTAATAAAAACAAAATGTCTTTAACA